>NC_142648.1:2768017-3074741 GCF_053813885.1 Theobroma cacao
CCCGAGTGAAAGGCTTATGCATGAATGCAAGATGTGTAGTGTGTGAGAAGGAATATACTGACCTTGGACCAATAATTTCACATTCCCCTTATCCTAAATTTCCCGTAATTATTAAAAACAGTGAGGTAATAATAGCAAAATAACTTAATGCATTAAACAAAAGTATGCAAAATTGATGCTAGGGAAAACAACAAATTATTTAAGGCTTAAGATAACTTATGATTAATTAATGGCTTGACTCTTGATGTCCCTAATGGAGTCGCCATCTGTCGTAACGTGCGGGTCCTGAAACCCGACAGCCAGAAGTCGGCGAAAATTAAAATTATTTAGGAGTCACCACCAATCTTTTTTATCTAGGTGTGATTGGTCACCTATTAACCCGATTCTAATCGACAAAGTCCTAAATTAATTTTAGGTCCGTCGAAAGAACGAGAACTGATCCACATTTTTTAGAGATCGGTTCGGGAGTGCGGTTATGCACGGAGAAGGGTTAGCACCTCCGTGGCACCCGTTCCACGAACGGTACCATTTAATCTTAAGTTATCCTATTATAGCCTACTTTGATTTAATCCCTACTTATTAACTAAAAATTTTTATTAAATTGGCTGACTGAGTCTTTTATTCGGTTTTACATATGCACATGATGCAAGCGTAAAATGATGTCATGACTTGTTTATTTTAAATAATGGGGTTGGCAGTCTTTTATTGAAAAATCATTCGAAGACCATCCCAACGCTTTGGTGAAGTTTCGAAGTTTTCCTCACCTAGAGATATTCTCAAAAAAACTTATCTCTACAAGCCTTTCGGGGAAATCCCATCATCGGAACTCCCGCGCCATTTGCAAGATAAATGTGGCGTGCTATGACAGGATAGAATGATGATGTCTACATGCAAGCGTTTGTTGATTTAGATGGTTCATAATACATCCAATTATGTGTTTAATAAATTATCACCTTGTTTATATGTTTAGTATTATAGTTTTTTCTTTAATGCATGTTATTTGCTATTTTATTATTTTTTATCTTTTTATTATTTGTTTATTATTTTTATTTATTATTTCGTTTTATATTTTTTAAATAATTATTTGAATTAATGGGTATTGGAGTAGAGAGTTCGAATTTATCCCGACGCTTCGGTGAAAATCCATTTCGATCTCCAAATTTAAGTGACCTACCTAAAAGTGGCAACTCTTTACCCCTTTTAAGTGAAATTACTCAAAAAATGTATATTTTATTATTTATTTATTATTTCTATTTCTTTTTATTATTGTATTTTTATTTATTTCTTTATTCTTCTTCATAATTTATTTTTACTTTTTATAATTTTTATATTTGTATTATGATTTTTTAATATTATCATTTATTTATTTATTTATATTTTTATTTTTATCTTCTAATACTAAAATCAACATAAAAAAAATTCAAAATTTTTTTGTAATTTTTTCTAAAATAATTAACATTAAATCAGCAATACATTTTATCTACACAAAATGAATTAGATCCAAAATCAACTAAAATGGCTCATAAATAAAAAGAAAGGGTTTTACCTTATTAGGCTAGATTGGCCTAGTTTTCACAAGCCCGTAGAGGACCCAAGCTTGCCACTCCAATCCTGTTTTGCAAGCCCACCGGACCCTTGACCCAAAATCTTTTCCTTCTTTTTTTTCTTTTTTCTTTTCTTTCTTTCTTTTCCTTTTTCTTTCTTCTTCTCTCCTAGTCATTCCCCCTTCTTCTTCTTTCTTTCTTTCTTTCTCCTTCTCTTTCTTCCCCTTTTTCCCCTTCTTTCTTTCTCTTTTTCTTCTTTTCTCTTTCTTCTTTTCTTTCTCCTTATTCCTCTCTCTCCCAGCCGTAGCACTCCCTACCGCTGGCGACTCTCTTTCCTTCCTCTCTCTTCTCTTGTCGATCCTCTCTCTTTCTCCCTCACCCTTTTTGTTTCTTTTGTATTTATTTTTTGATTTTTTTGTTGTTTGATTGTGGCTTTTTGGTTGGTGTTTTGTGGCTTTTTAGGTTAATTGTTGTTGTTTTTTTTTTTTGTTTGAGTTTTTTTTTGTGGAGGGATTTTTTTTGCAGGAGATGAATCCGTCCCCTTTGCTTTGCTCTCCCCTCTTCTTTAAAAATGGGGTTGTCCAAAAATTTGGACAACCCGGTAATGGGGTTCTGGCACCAAAGAGTTGGTAGCCAGAGCCCCATTACTCATGGTGGTTGGGGGAAGGGATGGCTGGGCACGCCCAGCCATTCCTCTATTCTTTTTTTCTTTTTTTTTTTAATTTTTTTAATATTTTATTTTATATTTTATATTTTATTATTATTTTTTATTTTAGAGGTGTTTACAATAGTTTATCCTTATCTCTTTGTTTTTCTTCAATTTGAAGGTAGACATTTAACTTGTCCATAGTTAAAGTCTCACATTTGTGTTTTAAGGACAAAGCCAAGGATTTCCATTTTGGAGGAAGTTTTTCAAGTAAAGCACCCACATGAAATTTTTCACACATTTCAATTTTCCTTTGGTTCGATTCATGAATAAAAACTTGAAAAAGGTGTGCTTGTTCCATTATAGTTTATTATGAGTCATTTTGAAGTCTATATATTTTCCTATAATATAGTTGTCAAGACCTTCATCCTTTTTATCATATTTTTGTTCTAATGCTTCCCACAATTCACATGCAGTTTTTGTAGTGCAAAAGATATTGTAAAATTACTAGACAAAACAAACAAAATGCAACCATGACAAAGATAATCTTTATCTAATTGTGTTTATGTGCTTGTGGCCATAAGTTAGAACCAAAGTTTTGATTTGAAGGTTTACCAAGATCAGGATTTTCATTTGAAGAATCGACAAGATTGGAGATGACAGAAAAAAGTCCTAAGGTTCCTACCCAATAACGCATTTGATTCTGCCATCTATGAAAGTTTTGCTTAGAGAATTTCTCTGGCTTTGCAGAAATTGTTCTTTAATAGAAACCATTTTTTTTAAAGAAAATACAAAACCAATATTACTCTGAAATTGTTGGAATTTATACTCAAAAGGATAAAAAAGAACACACGAAAAATAACATATACTTAATAGTTAACAACAAAAGAAATAAGAAAGAGTTTTAAATGTGGAAATCGGTTTGAGGCACATTATGGAAGGCATTGACTTCAAAGTAGATTTCTGTTGCTACCCAATGCAAATACCAATCAATGATGTCCTACTTTCAAGATACAGCGAACCTCTCAAGGATATTCTAATGTGCACTCGTATAAAAATCCAACAAACTTATAAATCTCTAGACTGCTCTTGAAAGAATTTTATAATGAAGAAGAATGGAGTTTTTAAAAAAATGGAATGCTTAGAATGAATTTTTCAAAAAAAGGGGTTGAGTATTTATGGACAATGAACCATCACTAACGTGCCTCTCCATTCGACACACCTATTCAAAAGTGAACAAATGTGTCTTTCTAAAAGTACATGCCTTTCTACAATAAAAAGGTCATGCCTTTCCAATAGACACATTAAATTTTAAATCACCAAAAATAAAATAAAAATTTAAAGTCTAGCAATTATAAGGTTTTAGCTTGTAATGAGATTTACAAATCCCTCGCAATGTTTACAAGTTTATGTCCTTTTTACCAACAAGGGTAAAATTTGACAAAGATTTACTTTCAAAATCATATATTAATTAATTAGTTATCTACAAGAAACCCTTAATTTTTAGAAAAATTTTTTTGCTCAACATTAATTTTTAGAAATTTTTCTGAAATAAGCAAAAATTAAAAATCTTCAATTGAATTGAGAAATGCCTTTTCAATATAGTTAGAGCTATTTAATTTTCAGCCAAAGTAAATAAACCGCATATTAATAAGATTCAATAACAAAAAAAAAAAAGCAAGCACCATAAAGAAGACGTTACATAATAACATATATAAAAGTTCTCAACTCATAGAATTTGGGCTTAGCCAACCCATCTGCGTCATCCAGGATGGGGATTTTTGGGTTTCCTTGTTGTCCTAGAATGATCATTGTGAATAGGGGTCTTGTCTTTGAGCTTCTGTTTTTGTTTTAGGTAGCTGTTTCACTGGTAAGCCCTGATTGTTTAAAGGGCGTTGTATTGCTGAATTTAGGTGATTGTTGTCTTGGGCTGCTCTTTTTTTTTTTTTTTTTTTTGCATCAATCGTTTGTAATTTTATAGATTTTTAAAGCCCTTATAATAATTTTGTGTCATGGAAAGTCTCCCGCAGATCATGTGAGAAACTTGATGATGGCATAATGGTAATGTTGGCCAATAAGAACAAAACTTTCCCAAAAAAAAAGATTCTTGTTTAATAAGGTTATAAGGTTGTAGCTTGCAATGAGATTGACGCACTCCTTACAATGTTTACAAGTTAATGTCGCGTTAACTGTATTCCTTCCTATTCCTTTAATTTTATAAGAACTCTCTTTCTCTTTTTTTTTTTTTTATGTATCTGATTTTCGCTTTTGTTTTGTCTTGACATACAAGGAACAATGAGCAATAAGAACTTCTTTTTTCTTTTGGCTAATCCAAACCATTTTATTAATGTATCAAAAGGATACACGAAATGGAGCATTGCCAGCTTTCCCCGACTAAATTGTGAGGAACCTTTTGCACGAGATCAAGAGAGTGTGAATGATCGATTAACACGATTTCTGTGAAGATCTTACTCCCGAACTTGATAAACGGATATTCTCCAAAAACATATTTGAAATAAGTTGAATTATCACAAATTGTATAATAGTTAAACCAAATGTTGAGATTTCTTATTTTTTCACAAATGTCGCAATAATGATATTATGAATAATCATTATCTTCATGCTATATGAGTGTGAGAGGATGCTCATCACATTTGTGCCGAACTGCTTGTGGCAGCAAAGTACATTTAGGCTGCACATTAAAATTGCAATCCTTGCATCTGTACGCTGATTCATCGCACATACTGTCACCACAAGCATTGCACTACCCATTATACTTGTGGTATAAAAAAGAGAGGTGCTCCTCGTGTCCTTGACATGGGCAGGCCACGGAAAATTCAGCGCACTGAACGCAGATATATCATTTTTGTTACTTGTCTCTCTTTGTGGTCAGAATTAGTTAAAAGACCCAGTGAGCTTTAAAGTTTCAAATTCAGTTCTAATGTCATAAAGTGGCATGGCAGGGAAATGTGGATTGGCAAACAGGCCCAAAGCACCCAAAGTAATCTGAAACAGATCAATTACACTAAACATAAGTTAATAAGCCATTAAAACTAAATTAGCTCCGGAGTATTCTGGAAACCAGAAGAACAACAAATAAAAAATAAAAAAATAAAAAGAGGAAAAGAGAGAGAGGCAACAGCTCAGCAGGGTGCGAACGCACCCTGCCAAGGCAGTTGCCTCGCCAGATGCGAAATTTTCTCATCTGGCAGTAGTCCTCCGATGCTGGGGGCACCTATGTGGCCGCATCCCCAGTATCCAGGGCAGATATATAACGCTCCAATAAAAGTGGAGGATCCCTAGAAAAATCCCTAAAAAAACCCTATCAGCTAAGAGAGCAAAACAAACAGAAAAACACCTTAAAAAAATCTAGTAGCCAGAGACCACAATAAAGCAAAAAAAAAATTTTTTTTTAAAAGAGGAATGGTCGCAGACTTTTGAGAGATTTAGACGTTTTTGGGGTGAGATCTACCGATCGCCGGTGAGGGAGAAGAAGGATTTGCAGATCGCCGGTGAGAAGGAGAGGAAAAGTTGCAGTTTTTGGGAGGTTTAGAAGGTTTTTGGGTCCGATCTTTGGTGGAGCGGCAAATAGGGAAAGAGTTGAAAGGCTTGGGTTTCGGTTTTCCGGTCATCAGTGGAGAAAGAGGGGAGCAAGGTTGCAGTCTTCGAAGGTTTCGACAGAAGTGCGAGGAACGGCGTTTAGAGAGAGAAAGTGAGTGGAGAAAATACGGAGAGAAGAAAGAAAAGAAGTTTTATACTAGGGTTAGGTAAGGATTAAGTGGCGATATTTTTTAGGAGATTAGGTTTGTTTCAAAGGAGGTAGCTTTTAAGGTTGGAAGGGCGGTGGTCTGTGCATCAAAACGGTGCGCTTTGGGAGCAAGATCCGCAGGCCGTAGAGAAGCTGGTTGATTGAAGCGGGCTGGCAGTTTGGGGCAGTTTGGCGCATAAAGGTAAACCTTTTACCATTTTTCTCAAATCTGTTGTGATTTGGGCTGGTTCGTTTTGTTGGTCTTTAAGATTATTGTTTAATTATGTAGAATTAGGATTAGATTATTTTTGCATAATGTTTTAAAAATTCTTAGATATTATTTTTAGGTTTAGGAAAATAATACTAATAGAAAAGTATAAAATGTATATATTCAAAAAAATAGTCATAAAATGTTTAGGTATGAAAAGAATTTAAATGAAGGAGAATATTTACTTAAGGGTATTTAAACTTAGATAAATGTAGCATATATGCAAAACAGAAAATAAATTGCTTAATGAAATATGTTTATAATGATAGATTTAGAGAGATAAGTAAAAAATACATAAAAATGTAAATGAATGAAGCAAATAGGTGATTGGTTAAAAAATACATATAGATTAAATTAAGTAAAAAATTGGAAATTATTGAGTCGTTGGTGGGGTATACTTGGGTGAAAATATATAAAGGAATATGTAGAATATGTATATACATTGGATTAAAAAAATATGTTTAGTGAATAAGCATAAAAAAAGAAGAAGAAAGAAATACTTAATATTTAATATTAAAAGATAGTAAAGTTAGTCAAATAATTATAATAACATATGTATCAAAATCAACGTTAGAAAATTGAATCCAAAGACACCATAAAATTAATTATAGAAATAATGTATAAATTGTATCGATGATGAGATGTTCATCCGAAACGCGAGGAGTCGCAATTTTGGATGATTTTTTCTGAGGCTCGGGATTTAAATTAAGACTCCATCAGTACGATGAGAGGGTCTCAATTTTAAGATTTGGATATTTCTAATTTTAAATAAACAAAAAGTATTATATAATAAACTAGTCAAAATATAAATACAAATATAATAAATATAAAAGAATAGATCACATATACTCATTTAAGTTGTCAAAAGATTAATATAAAATCGTAAAAAAATAATATTCATAACAATAAATAAATAAATAAGTAAAATATTCAATGATGGGAAATTCATAATAATGAATATACTAGGTTATATAAAATATATACAATAAATTTATAGGTGTTATAAAAAGGGAATAGGATAGATAATAAAAAGAGGAAGCATCGAATCAAAGGATATATAATTATGAAATGAAATATCTTGTTTAAAGGACCATAGAGTTTGAATAAAAATTTTTATATAGTAAAATAGGTATACACCTAAGTAACATAGAAATAAATATAATTCATAATATACATATTTATAAAGAGAACAATAAAGAGGAAAACCTTAAAGAAATAACAAAGAAAATATAGGAAGATTTGGATATAAAATAATGAATTTCATAAGCATAGCAACATCATTATTGCAACGTAAATGTCATGGTATATAGATACATATGTATACGAGTATAAATCCCGATAATGGAATTTTTCGAAAGATCTTGCGATGGCAAGTTTTCTTCAAAAAAATTTCTAGGTGAAAAAATATCTTCGGGTCCCACTAGTACGATAGGAGGGCTCGAGGAATATCTTTAATAAAAAGGTTTTTTGCTCTTATTAGGTCTGCATTCACAAAAATATTGTTTTTGATAAAACGCGTATGATAACCCCAATGATGGAATTTATTCGTCAAATTTGTGAAGGCAAGTTCCCGGATAATTACCTAGGTGAGAGTATATCCATAGATCCCACTAGTCTGATGAGCGAATCCGAGAAATATCCTCAATAAAAGGTTCTTCGTTCGACATTATTTGAATTTTATACCATGCGTTTCACGAATGCATCATGTACACGTCATACCTATAAAGTCAAATAAAATATTTTAATAAAATAGAGGATAAAATAAATGAATAATAACTAAGAAAACATAATAAATTTAAGGATCAAGGCTCTAATAGGATAATCTATAATCAACTGGTACCATTTGTAGAACGGATATCGCGAAGGTGCTAATCCTTCCTCTGGTGTAATCGTACTCCTGAACTCAATCCTAAAAATCGTAGATCAGTTTAAAATTCTCTCGACAGATTTAAAATTAATTTAACATCTCGTCGATCAGAATCGAGTCAATAGGTGATCAATCACACCTAGAAAAAAGATTGGTGACAACTCTTAGTTTTTCCCTATGTCTAACGGTCGGGTTCTCGAACCTGCACGTTACGACAGATTGCAAAAGTCACAACATTGTCATCGTTCACTTCATCATATAACACTAAAATGTGTTCATGGGTGAAATGTTTTATCTCTGAACTTATCACATTTTCTCCAAATTTGATCCTTTTAATGACAAGAAAAGATGAATCCACTAACGCTGGATTTCCATTAAGCTTCTCAGGATCATCTTTTAACTCAATTCTATAATACAAACCAGGATCTAGGACACATTTCACATGGACAATAAACTCACACTCAAAACAATAGTAACTCCTAAACTCTTTGTTCACGTCTTCATGACAAATTCCACATTCCAATATCCCATACTCATTTTCTCCTTCAAAATTGTTGTGGAAAATAAGATGGTGATGCCATATGCATTTGATGATGCGTGGTAATGAAACGCAATATTTGTGGATTATAAGGCTACATGTCTAGCAAATATAAGGAGCATAATTTCCTGACGTGCCACATGCATCACAAATGAATGACTATTGTCTTAAACACTTAGTGAATGAGTGGTCATGACTACTATCTTCAACAAAAGGTGATGGTGACACACATTCAATGTGAAGGGCAACCTTGCACATTGAACAACAGTAAATAAATCCCTCGACTTGGGTTTCATGGCAAATCTTGCAAGAGAGACGATCATTATTAAACTGTAACAAAAGAGAATGTTGGCGGTGGCGAAGGTGATTGATTTCAAGGGATAGCTCAACGCATTTCTTATGCAGGCAAAATCCACAATCAAGAGAAAAGTATGCAGAATCTGATAATAGTGTCCAACATACAAAGCAATGGGCGTATTTGAGTTTTACAGAATGATTTTTAGTAGAGATCAATGGGTATTTATGGGCAATATGTTGAAGCTCTCTGATGTTATATGAAAACAGAGCACACTTGATGTGTGAAGAGTATAAAATTTATTTATTTATTGTAAATAATTTGGTTTTATAGTTCTTTTACATTTTTAGCCTTATGTATTGTTTAGAATTACAAACTATACCAACAATATAAATAGCTGGCTTCTGACTATTTCATTTTGAGAAATATAGATGCAGAATATTTTCCCTTTCTCTGTTCTTGGTTCTTCGATTCTATGAAATGATAGATTCTTCAAATGGTATAAGAGCTCCGATCCAGGGTTCTTGAACTATTTTCTCTTTGATTTCTTGAAAGCCCATTCATATTTCTCCTTGTTATACAGTAACAGTGTTTATCTCAAGGATTGCGATCGACGATTCAGCCATTGAGAGAATCGATCCTTCGTCGTGTTTTCTAACAAATTATTTGGGGTTTTGTGTGTGAATCAGTTTGTCAGATCAATCATTCCAGATTCTTGATCTAATCCTTTTTATTTCTTGCAGATTTGCTTGGGAATCGATTGTTGTTAGGGTTTGATTCTTTTTGCTCATATCTGTAATTTTTGAGGATTTTTTTTATGAGTTAATTTTTTTTTGAGGTTTAATTCTTGTGACAAAAATATCTTCTTGATGTGAATTGATATGGCCGACTCAGCACATGGGGGTTCTCCTTTGAAGGATCCACACTCGACAGCTCAAATCTGGGAAACCCTAAAACGAAGGTTTTCATTACCAAATGATGTTAAAATTTGTAATTTGCAGCACACACTTAATGGCATTACTCAAGGAAGTAGATCAGTTGATCTGTATTTTACTGAGCTGAATTCTGTTTGGGAAGAGTTGCGTAGCTTTCGCCCCCTACCTAAGTGTACTTGTGGAGGTTTTTAAGAATTTGTTGATCATATGGCTAAGGATAATATCTTTCGATTCTTAAATGGATTGAATGATAGCTTTTCTGCTATAAGATCACAGATTATAATGATGAAGCCTTTTCCATCTTTGGATGAGGCATATAATCTTGTTTTAAGGGAAAAAAATCAGAGGAATTTCCATGTCACAGTTCAACCATTAAGTGAGACTGCTGCTATGTCAGTAGTTGCTGGTGAAAAATCAAAGGGAAAATCTGATTTCTTATGCTCACATTGTGGAAAGAAGGGGTACTTAAAGGAAAAGTGTTATCGACTGATTGGATTTCCTGCAGGTTTTAAGTTCAACAAGAACAAATCTAATGGCAATAATAAAATAAGTCAATCTTATTCTGCCAACTATGTGATTTCTGTGGCCAAGTCTGATGAAGCTGGAGATGAGGGTATCAACGGTTCAATGTCTCAAATAAGCCTTTCTAAGGATCAAATTCAAAAGCTGCTATCTCTCATCAATGAACAACCATCAATCAATCAATCCATATGATACTCTTATAACATCTAGTTAGTAGAGTAAGACTGCTTTGGTAAATTCAACTGTGGCAGGTAAGTCTTTCAATCATGTTTATCATTCCAGTAATGATTCCTGTTCATATTCCTTTGTAAATAGTATAGTTGCTTCAATGAGTTCATTTCTTAATAGTGATGCCTAGATACTTGATACTGGTGCTACTGATCATATAGCTTGTAATCTTAAAAATTTTACTGCATATAGGAAAGTTCATGATGTTTCTGTTCAATTGCCAAACAAAATAAATGTCTTGGTATCCCATATGGGCACTACAAAATTAGGAGATTTGATTTTAGAGAATGTTTTGTGTGTATTGAGTTTTAAATTTAACCTGATTTCTGTTAACAAGTTAGCAAAGTGTCAAAAACAACATTTGTTTTTTACTGATTCATACTGCATTGTATAGGATCTATTTTCCTGGAAAGTGACTAGGGGTGCTAGAGTGAGAGATGGCTTATATCTCTTATAAAAGGAGTTGGATGCACAACTAGTTGCACAGTTTCAAAAAGACAAAAATACAATTTTTCATTATGTTAATTCTTGTAATAGTTTGTCTAATGTTTTTGATTTGTGGCACTTTAGATTAGGGCACATTCCACCCAAGAAAATAAAACAGATTCATCAACATTTCCCTAGTGTTTCTTGTACAAAAAATTTTTGTGATGTATGTCCTTTTGCTAAACAGAAAAGGCTTCCTTTTCCAATTCATGTACCTTCTGTTACATTTGCTTTTGAACTAATAAATGTTGATATTTGGGGACCATATGAAGTTTCTACAATTTCAGGACATAGGTTTTTCCTTACCATTGTTGATGAATACACTAGGTTTACATGGGTATTTTTAATGAAATACAAGTCAGAAGGTTCCATGATTTTACCTACATTTTATAATATGATTTTGAATCAATTTAATGTTTCAATCAAACAAATAAGGTCAGATAATGGTTCAGAATTTAATCTCACTGATTTTTTTAGTTCTAAGGGAATTGTGCACCAACTTTCTTGTGTTAAGACCCCCTAACAAAACGGTATTGTTGAAAGAAAGCATCAGCATCTTCTAGTTGTAGCTAGATCACTTTTATTTCAAGCTAATCTTCCTTTAAAATTTTGGGGTGATGCAATTTTGGTTGCTGCTCATATAATAAATAGGGTGCCCATACCTGTTTTACATGATCAAACTCCATTTGAAAAACTTTTTCATAAACCACCTTCATATTCACACCTTAAAGTATTTGGTTCTTTATGTTTTGCATCAACTTTATCACACAACAGAAAGAAGTTTGAACCTAGGGCTAGAAAATGTATTTTTTTTGAGATATCCAGTAGGTATTAAAGGTTACAAGCTTTATGACCTAGTTACACATCGTATCTTTGTTTCTAGAAATGTTATATTTCATGAATCAATATTTCCTTTTCAGCAACATCAATCAACTTCACGTTCTATTTCTGATTTGTCTTTTTCACATGATGCTTTTTTACCTACCCACCCTTTAGTTGTTCCAGATACACATTTTGTTGATATTCCTTCTCAGCCAATATCTGACAATAGTTCTGTTCCTGTTGCTGATAATTCTTTTGATTCTGTTGTTGATACTTCTGCTTCTATTTCTAATATGGATTTGCATGATTTAAATGCTAATCTGCTTGAGTTGAGTGAACCTACAGTTCTACCTGCTGAAGAACCACATCTACATAATTCACCATCCAATATTAGAAAAAGTACTAGACAAAGACACCCACCAAAATACCTTGAGGCTTATCATTGTACTTTTCCTACACAGGCCAATTTTGTTAACAAATATCCCATCACCAAATATTTGTCTAGTAATCAACTCTCACCTAATCATAAAGTTTTTATAATAGCTTTGTCTCATATACCTGAACCCACCTATTATCATCAAGCTGTAAAACATGTTCAATGAAGGGAGGCAATGCAATCTGAATTAGATGCTTTAAAGGCAAATGGGACATGGACAGTGCTACCTTTACCTCCTAACTCTCATGCTATTGGCTGTAAATGGGTCTACAAGGTTAAGCTAAATGTTGATGGTTCTATTAAGAGATATAAAGCCCGATTAGTAGCAAAGGGTTATAATCAAAGGGCAGGATTTGATTATCAAGAGACATTCAGTACTGTGGTGAAACATACCAATGTTCGGCTATTTTTAGCATTGGCAGCTATTAAAGGCTGGTTTTTGACTCAGCTTGATATTAATAATGCTTTCTTGAATGGGGATTTAAATGAAACTATTTTCATGGAGCTGCCATAGGGGTATTGTTTTAAGAGGGAGTGTCCTACCGAAAGTAAGATGGTGTGCAAGTTGAATAAGTCATTGTATGGACTTAAACAAGCATCACGACAGTGGAATTCAAAATTTACCACTTGTCTACTAGCTTATGGTTTTCAGCAATCCAAAGCAAACTATTCTTTGTTTACTAAGACTACTCAAACAGGGGAATTCATTGCATTGTTGGTTTATGTGGACGATATTGTAATTGGCAGTACTTCAGTGGATCTTACTAATGATGTTAAGGGTTATTTGAGTTCTAATTTCAAGCTTAAGGACTTAGGGAAACTTAAGTATTTTCTTGGCTTAGAAATGTCAAGATCCAGTAAGGGAATTTTTCTTTGCCAAAGGAAATATACTCTGGACATCTTAACAGAATATGGTTTATTGGGATCTAAACCAGTGTCTACACCGATTGAATATCATCATAAGTTGACAAAGGCCACAGATGAAGAACAATTGAAAGATAGTACTATGTATAGACAGCTGGTTGGAAGACTATTGTATCTTACTTTTACAAGACTAGATATTTTATATGTTGTTCACATACTCTCTCAGTATATGGACAAGCCAAGTGAGGCTCATTTACAAGCAGCTTTCAAAGTAATACGATATCTTAAAGCAGCTCCTGGTCAAGGCATTTTATTTTCTAGTGATTCTGATTTATGCCTACAAGCATATAGTGATAGTAATTGGGCTGGTTGCCCAGATACTAGAAGATCAGTTACTGGTTTTGGTATATTGTTGGGAAACTCAGTGATAAGTTGGAAAGCTAAAAAGCAGAGTGTGGTTGCAAGGAGTTCTACTGAAGCTGAATATAGAGCAATGGCAGCAACTTGTTGTGAAGTGATTTGGTTACTGCATTTACTTATGGACTTCAGTATTGAACATTCATGTGCAGTGAAATTATTTTGTGACAGTCAATCAGCTCTTCATATTTGTCGGAATCCCATATTTCATGAGCGCACAAAACATATTGAGATGGATTACCATTTCATTCGAGAGAAAGTAGCTGCAAGTCAAATTGATCCATCTTACATTCCTACCAAGTCCCAACTTGTAGATCTTTTCACCAAAGCTTTACAACCTGGACCATTTCATTCTCTATTAATACTCATCTTGAGGGGGAGTGAAGAGTATAAAATTTATTTATTTATTGTAAATAATTTGGTTTTACAGTTCTTTTACATTTTTAGCCTTATGTATTGTTTAGAATTACAAACTATACCAGCAATATAAATAGCTAGCTTCTGACTATTTCATTTTGAGAAATATAGATGCAGAATATTTCCCATTCTCTGTTCTTGGTTCTTCGATTCTATGAAATGGCAGATTCTTCACAACGTGAAGGTCAAATGATAAGAACAATGATAAATAAATTTCTCACACCTTTTTTCGCAGAAATAACAATTACACCAATTTCCAATATATGGCGGGCTTGCTACAAGTTTAAGACTGTGGTTGCAATGAAAGGGGTGATTCATCTCCAAAGGTGCCTCAGCACAGATCTTGTCAAGGAGAAACCTGCATGCCACGCAGCTATACGCTGGACCCTGCACCGCCTCCCCATACCCATTGCATTGTCAAGCCTTCTCATTACTTTCATGGCTTGGCTCTTCACTGAAAACCAGAGGATGAATATGGCTAGCATGTTGAAATTCCATCTCTCCTTTCTTTCTATGTGAGTTTGAAGGTGAGATTGCTATAAATGTTTTTGTGCAAGCGCAAGCCCATTTATATACTTCAAAAATTTACTGCCCATTGAATCAAAATGATAAAACTGTTTTTTCTCTCTTTTTTTCGACTGTCAGATTTTAAATGGGAGATTTTACTCTGTTGATTGTTTTAATTTTTAATCTTTATTCACCTTCAACCCTTGAAGTTACCCTTAATTTCCTTGGTGCTTCAATTAAAATAAACATTATAGTAATATTGAATATTACTACAATACACAAAAGTGAAATTTTTTTAAATATCATAAGTAGATTTAAAGGATTATAACATGCCCAGAGAGTTATAATTAAATAAATTTATAAATTAATCTAATTACTAATAAAACATGTCAATTGTGTAAATTAATATAATTACAGAACTATTACATAAAGAAATTGTTGATAGATCACCTTGAAGTTGCAAACAGCTTAATCAAAAAGAAATTTTTTTTAAAGAAATAAAAGGAGGAAGAAGAAGAAGAAAAGAATTTTAATTTTTTCATTCTTTTTGAATTTATCTTGTGTTAAACCATTTAGATGGATAATCAATAATGTGTTATATATGTTGTAAGAATCATCCTTTCACTACATGTCAAAGAATATGACTTTTTCTCTACACTTATTTTGTCATAAGTAAAGAGAAAGTAAGGAACAAGAGAAAATTTTTTCACTAAAAATAAAGTATTAGAACATTTTTCCTTTTATTTTTCAAGAATAAAGTTAAAATGCTCAAACGTTTTCCCTTTGAAGTTATGCCACCCTTATTGGTATACGTATAATAAAGCTATAATGCTTAAAAAAATTTTGAACTATTTAAGAAAATTCAAATAAATCTTTATTCTTTTGTTACATTTAATTAAATGAACTTTTATTTTAGACCAAATAAGCCCTTATGATTAATGGTTGACTAATTGTCATTAGCAAAAATGTTACTTGTCATTTAATATCCACATACCACTGATATGGCGAGCGAAAAATATCACATGATCATATTATCATGCCACATAAGCATATAATGTCATCATCAATTATGATATGTCTACATATCACATCATCATCGACTATGACATGTTAGCATGTCACGTTAGCGTTACATTATATAAAATGACAAATAACATTTTGACTAAATCAATCATTAATCATAATGACTTCTGTGACTTAAAATAAAATGTATAAAAACTTATTTGGCTTAAAATATATATATAAAGGCTTGATTAAACACAACAAAAGTATATGAACTTATTTGAATTTTTTTGAATAATTTAAGTACTTTTTTAAATATTATGCCTATAATAAATTACTCTATTTTAAATATAAAAATTAAGATTATTATTCTAAACACAATCCTCTGATCTTCTACTTGAATTTAACTAAATTACATATTAAATTCTGCTTTTTCTTTTGTTCGTTATTCCTTGCTTCCTTTATTTCTCTAGAAATGGTATCAATTGATCTCTTTCTCTTTTCTTTTATCTAATCAATTCAAGTCTTGTGGAATTAATCCAACTTTCTAACAAGAATTGGGAAGTAGTTGAAGAAATCAAAAAAGATTCCATTAGTCGTTTACCTAATGACACCCTTTTGTCTCATAATATCCTTGTTTCCCATTAGAATTACTGTTAAGGCCAGTTTGCTTTGTGACTCAATACAAGAGGTTGTAATTACTATTTTGAGGTTCCATAGCATTACTTTTCATTGTTAATATCAAAGTCCAAAGGAGAGTGCTAGAAATTTTAATTCAATAATAATACAGAAATATCCACGAAATGGGTGAATAGGATTTAAAAAAAATTCTTTTTAACAAATTCAACTTTCAATGAAGACAAGCATGAAAACAAGTTTCTCAAATTTATTTTCACTTTAAAACATGTCAAAAGTAATTTAATAAACAACTTAACGAACAAACAATGTTGAAAACAAAATTTTCAAACTCTTCAAAATAAAATGCGCAACTGTAAATAATGAACAGTAAATAAAAAATTGCTTTAGAGGTTCATCTCTCTTAACAAGTTAAGGAGTTAAATCCATTATTGAAAATATCAATACAATGCCTTTTAAATGTTAAGCACAGCCATTACCTTTTCAAAGTTCAAGTACAACCTCTAAACACTACCTTTTAAAGGTTAAACACAACCTTTCGAAACCTCTATACCTTTCAAGGGTTAAGCACAATCTCTCTTCTTGTACAAGACTTGAAGCAAGGTTATTTCTAAAAGGTGAATTTTGCTAAATGAGTACAAGGTTGGAAGTGCTTGAATAACACAAAGATGTGTACAAATGATATGAGTGAAAGTATGAAAAAATTAAAGCTCAAAGATAACTTAAAAGCTAAGTGAAAGAATGTGAATATAGGAATCAACATTGTAATGTTAAGTTGAGTTTGAATATAAAGCTACATTAATGTTAATTTCTCCAATTTAAGGATTTTCAAAAAGCAAAACCAGGATTGATTCACAACTATTCATCCTCTATTGACTATGGAGTATATAATGTCAATTAATTATCAACAACATAAACGAATTAACATGTTAACTACCCAAGCTTTATCGTAGCTAGACTCATCGGCCTCTATCTTGAATTAAAATTCGAAGTACATAATACGGATATATTTTTTATATTAATAAAAATGATTAAATTCGTGATTTATGCACATGAAATTTTATATTTATTAATCCTTTATATATAAAGGAGAAATTTTCACTAAAAATAAAAGGTGAGAGCATTTTTTTTTTATTTTTACTTTCCAAAAGTAACATTAAGTTAAGATGCTCCAACTCTCTTCCCTCCCAAGTTATCCAATTCTTTTGGTATTCATAAACTTTTGAAATAAGGAAGAATAAGTAGCCATATTAATTGCTTTTGGACAAAGATATATAAAATTTCACAACAATTGCCTTAACTAAGATTTTTTTTCAAAATCTTGGATTAATTAATTAATTATCTACTGGAAAACCCTTGATTTTTCAGATTTTTTTGCTCAAAATTAATTTTTAAAAATTTATCTGAAATAAGCAATAATTAAATATCTTCAATTAAATTGAGAAATGTCTTTTCAATACAATTAGAGCTATTTAATTTCTAACTAAAGTAAATAAACCACATATTAATAAGATTTAACAACAGAATAAAAACGAGCACATCATAAAAAATACATTACAGAAAAGCATGTAAGTTCTGAACTTGCAGAATATTCTTGGCTTAGCCAACCCCGTCTGCTAAAAAATCCTAAGATTCTTGTTTAATAAGATTATAAGGTCGTAGCTTGTAATGAGATTTAGGAATTCCTTGTAATGTTTACAAGTTAATGTCCCCCTAATTAATAAGGGTAAAATGATAAACTAAATCTATATAGTAGTTGTGGTTGTTAAATCAATAAGTCACGTGTCCTGTTATACGCTTTCTTGACTGTCCGAGTATATACTTGTCAAAATGGGCCTGGCCCATTGGGTCAATTCATTTTTCATTTAATATGGAGTGGGTTGGGTCATGAAAATTTAGATCCATATTTAAACCGGGCCTAGATGAGTCAACCCACCAAATCAGTTGGCTGGGGTGGGCTAGTTTTATGGGTCAAAAAATTAATAATTTTATATATTTAATTATATAAAAGTAATAATTTAATTACCAATAATATTACTTATTTTATATATTTTAATGTGCTTGATCTTTACTTATCAAATTAATAATTTTAATTTATGAATTAAATCATAAAATAATTTTATTAATAAAATATTTATCAACTAAAATTATAAAAATAATTAAAAAAAATAGGTTGGCCCAACCCAGCTCATGGGCTAGCAAAGGGTGAGTTGGGTTGGGGATTTCACAGCCCATATAAAAAATAGACTGACCTTGCCCGGTCCATATTTTTTCAACCCATAAGGACTAGGGCCGAGCTGATCCGTATTGACAGGTCTACCCGAGTATATGGATATAAAGATCAAACAGGCTATTGTTTAATGTTCTTCATTTTCTGGGTATTTTTGGGCAATGCTGCTCCCTGGAGTCCAGCTTCCATCTTCTCTTCTCCAACACTCTTTCGATAACATGTACAAGGAACAAATTACTTGCAGATGCTTATAAGTTAGAACCCTTTTGAATTTTACTATTGATGAATCCAACCATTTTTAAACTTGAAGGAATTTTACTATTGATTACTTAGAGCCATCTCCACTACCAAATGGAACTAATTATTTTTCCAAAGATTTTACCTTCAAATTTATGTGCAAAATGCTACAGGGAATATAATTATAGTCTAGCTAGGTAGTCTGTTCAGGAAAATTAGGAAAAAGAAAAGAAAATGTCTGCAATAGTTTTGAAGCAGGTAAATTGTAACAGCTCCTAACATCTTGAAAAGTATGCGTTAGAGTCACCATAAAACAACAAGATATCTATTCAAATTTCAAGTGATCATAGCAAACAGATCAATTCCTTTAGCCAAACAACGGAGAATCATAAAAGATACAAGAAAATGTTCACTTTATACAAATATGATCACAAATTATTTTCAGTTTCAAAGAAAAAAAAATCTTAAAAGATCACATGATTAAGGTTACCGAGTAATTTATTCAAACATTTTGGAAATTATCAAATCATAAAGAAGGATGAATAGTTTAAAACAACCCACTAAAGAAATCATCAGTAACCTTTGATGGCTATCAGCTCAACAATATTATCATCTTCAATGAAGTCTTTGAGGCGGCTACATCTCCAATGGATAACAAAGCTGCATCTTGTGTCTGCACACTCAGGAGCCAGATCGAAGCAGAGCTGACCACATTTAGAACATTCAGGGTAAAGATAAACCTTTTGCACGAGAATGAGTAAGTGTGGATGATCAGTCTTTGCAGAGATCCTCCTCCCGAGCTTGATAAACGGGTAATCTCCAAGAACACATTTGGGATGAGCTGACTTGTCACAAAGTGCACAATGATAAAACCAAATGTTGGGGTTTCTTCTTTCTTCACAAATGTCACAAAAATGATATTCTGAATAATCATGAACTTCATGGTATGTGAGTGTGAGACAATGTTCATCACATTTGTGCCAAGCTGTACGTGGTAGCAGAGTACATACAACATGCAAATTAAAATTGCAACCCTTGCATCTGTATGTTGCGAAATCATCAGTAATACTGTTACCACAAGCATTGCACTGCCCATTATACTTGTTGTAAAAAAGAAGGAGGTGCTCCTTGTGCGCTTGACTTGTGTAGCTCAAAGAACGTTCAGTACACTGAACGCACAAGCAAAGTTCCTTCAAGTTGTAGGCAAAACCAGTATGCAGGGAAAGACAAAAGTGACATTTGAAAAAGTGATTTGGAATAAGGTTAAGGGGCAAAGGAAAAGCCCAAAATTCCATCTTCTTGGGTAACACAGCACATGATTTGTGGAGAGAGAAATCACATTCTGAACAATTATAAAAAGATGTCTCAATGAGTAGACTGCAACAGTAACAACATTTCTCATCCTTTACTTCATCATATAACACTAAATTGTGTTCATGGCTAAAATGTTGTATCTCTGTAGTTATCACATTTTCTCCAAGTTTGATCTCTTTAATGACAAGAAATGATGGATCCACCAGCGTTGAATTTTCATTAAGCTTCTCATAATCATCTTTGGACTCCATTTCATAATAAAAAGTAGTATTCTCTAGAGCACAATTCACATGGACAATAAACTTACACGCAGAACAACAGTAATTCCCATACTCTTTGTTCACCTCCTCATGACAAATTCCACATTCCAATATTCCACACTCATTTTCTACTGCAAAATAGTTGTGGAAAATAGGATGGTGATGCCAGATGCTTTTGATGATGCGAGATAATGAAATGCAATCCTTGTGGACTGTAACGCTGCATGTTGAGCAAATATAAGAATCATAATTGCCAGACGTGCCACATGCACCACAAATGAATGAAAATCGTCTTAAACACCTAGTGAATGAGTGTTCATGACTACTATCTTCAATAAAAGGTGATGGTGACACACATTCAATGTGAAGGGCAACCTTGCACATTGAACAACAGTAAACAAATCCCTTGACTTGGGTTCCTTGGCATATCTTGCAAGGGAGACGATCGGTATTAAATTGTAAAAAAAGGGAATGTTGACGGTGGCAAAGGTGATTGATTTCAAAGGGTAGCTCAACACATTTCTTATGTAGGCAAAATCCACAATCAAGAGAAAAGCATGGAGAATCTAATAATGGTGTCCAACATACAAAGCAATGGGCGTATTTGAGTTTTACAGAATGGTTTTCAGTAGAGATCAAAGGGTCTTTATCGGCAATATGTTGAAGCTCTCCAATATGTTTTTCAGCAATGTTATATGAAAACAGAGCACATTTGACGTGACGCTTTAATTTACAAGGAGCACACCCATAAATAAAGTTGTCACACCTTTTGTTGCAGAAATCGCAATTAAACCAAAATTTACCAGGTGGCGATAGAAGATCAAGGCTGTGGCTGCGGTGCAAGGGGTGATTCAGCCGAAAAGGTGCCTCAGCGCAGTTCTTGTCAAGGTGAAACCCGCATGCCACGCAGCTGTACGTTGGACCCGACACCACCTCCCCACACCCACGGCAATAAAGCATCTCATCACTTTCATGGCTCCGCTCTTCCTTGAAAACAAGAGGATGATTATGGCTAGGATGTTGAATTTCCATCTCTCCTTTGTTTCTATGTGAGTTTGAGGGTATAAATGTTTTTGTGCAATCGCAGGCACATATATATATATATACACGTAAAAACTTTACTGCTCCGTTGAATCAAAATGACAAATTATTTATAGGACCATTTTCGCTCTGTGAAAGATTTTACCCTCTTAATGGATTTAATCTTTGAATCTTTATTGATTTTCAACCCCAGTCAAGGTTTATATTCCAACTCATCTCGTCATTTTCCTATTTCTCTTGCTTCCTCCATTAAAATAAATATTATATTTAATATTGAAAATTATTGATTTAGTTGTGTATTTATGGTCATTAGAGACTACGTAATGACTTTTGGCATGCCATGTCATCCTTTAATCCTCCATGGCATGTGACTTGTTAATTAAATTAAATTAAATTTTTAAATGTAACAATAAAGATTATTATGCTAAATACAATACATTTGATCTTTCATTTGAGTTTAACTAAATTGTATACTGCCTTTCAAAAAAAAAACTAAATTGTATACTAAATATTGCTTTGTCTTTTTCTTTTGATCTTCTTATTTGGTCCTTCTTTATTCCTATCTTGATCTTTGATCTTTTGAAATAGCATCAATTCTCTTTCTCTTTTCTTTAAATGAACAATCAATAACGTGTTTTATATTTTTTCCATAAAAATCATCCTTTTATTAAATGTGTCAAAAAATATGACTCTTTCTTTGTACCTATCTTGTCATCAATAAAGAGAAAGTATGAAATATGAGAAACTTTTTTCACTAAAAGTAAAGTATGAGAGTTTTTTTTTTTCTTTTATTTTCCAAGATAAAGTTAAAATACTCAAACTTTCTCCCCCTCCAAGTTATGGCATTTCTTTTGGTGTACATATAATAAATTATCCAATGTTAAATATACAAATAAAGATTATTATTTCAAACGCAGTTGTTATTGATTTTTCACTTAACTTTAACTAATTACCTATGAGATTTCGCTTATTCTTTTTCTTTTGTTTTCCCTGTTTAAACTTCTTTATTCCTTTCTTGCTCCTTTTATTTCTGGAAATGGTATCAATTGATCTCTTTCTCTTTTCTTTATCTGATCCACTTCAAGTCCTGTCGGATTAATCCAACTTTCAAACAGGAATTGGGAAGTAGTTGAAGAAACCATAGAAGATCCCACTAGGCGTTTATCTAATGATACCCTTTTGTCTCATGACTTCCTTTAGAATTGTTGTCTAAACCAGTTTGCTTTGTGACTCAATAGAAGATGCTGTAATTACTATTTTAAGGTTCAATAACATTACTCTCCGTTGTCAATATCAAGTACAAAGGAAAGTATTCAAATCAAGATTTTATTATTTCTTTTTTTTTACAAAAAAAGTAAATTTTATTGATCGAAGCTAGATGCCATAGCAAGTCTAGCACCTAGACTGGTGGAAGACTCCTCTTGGCATAAGAAGCTTGCTTTAAGATGAGCTAATCCCTGTAAAATTTACAAAAGAAGCTGCTCAAGAAAAACTTTTTGCAGCAAAAACAAACAAAAAGGCCCCTGTCCACATAAAGACAAAAGGGCCAGCTAAGGATCCTAACTAGTAACAAAACATCCTGAAATTTTGACAACTAGAACTCTTAAGTAATCAAAGAGAAAATCAGCACCATATCAAAATATGAGCCAATCCACACAAGATCTCAATAACAGTAAGGAGCGGTAGACAGAGTTGCAACCGCTCCCTAGCCTTCAGAATATCCGCAGAGCAAAGAAAGAACGTCCTTCACTCCAACAGCCCGGCACCCCACAAAGCCAAACCTCAACCGCAAAACACAAAGCAAACAGCAGGACGGAAACCCCCTTGACCTTGGCAGAGAAACGGAAAGGAGAAAAAGGAAGTCCTCCATCAGCTCATCTTGACTGCTGTTCTTAAGAATCATCCATCAAAACTCCAAAACGCAACCGCAGCCTTGTCAACCAAACCCCGTCCCAAACCTATGATAACTATTCCTTAACCACACCCTCCAAGATCAACAAGCAGAGGATCAGAGACGGCAGAGACACTTCCTCGTGAAGACCCCCCACCAAGACAACAAAAACCACCCGTCCCACAACCCTTCACTCCCCGACTTCAACCAACCTCAAGAAGCAAAAGAAGATAACAGCAATCACATCCAACCATGCCCCATGCATGCATCCGCCTCCCCTTCCCCCTAATGAAAAGAACCTAACCCAAAAGCATGAAGGATCAAGCCACAATAAAAAGCAAACATGGTTGATTCCCAAATAACAAGGAGAAAATCTGTATACAACAAGGAAAGCAAGCAAATTTTGCCTCCCGTGAGAGCAAGCTCCCTAGGCCCAGCCGTGATTTTTCTTCTTTTATCTTTTTCTTTCTTTTTTCTTTTTTACTTTTCTCTTTCCTTTTTTCCTCTTTAATTTTTCTTGTTTCTTTTTTTTCTCATTGACTTAGATTTCAAAGCCAATTCAAGTGGTCCAAAGGCTTTTGCAAGAAGCACACCTGAAAGGAACCAACTACCTGCCTCAGAAAAAACAAACAAACCGCCATGAAAGAGACATGACTCAAGAACAAAGTCCATAAAGACTTCATATCAAAACAGAACCGGATAAGAGGAGACGACTGAAGCCTAAAGAGAAGAAAATTTCCCCCCCTCCCCTCACTCCCCTCCCCCCTGAAACAAGAGCACACAGACTAAAGAGCAGGATCACATCCTAGCAACAAGCAGAAACTCAAAATCCAAACCCTTCAAAGAACCAAGGCAATCCCTTCCAAGACAGCCCGCAAGAAACAAAATGTCATAAGGCAAAAGTAAAACCACTAAAGGAGACAAACACCGCAACTCCCCAAGCAAGTCAGAAGAGAAACAAAGATGAAAAGAAGATCAAAAAACAAAACTCCCCCCCATGGCACAAACCAACACTCCTTAAGCAAGAGATAAGAGAACCAGAGCTACCTTGAATCCCATGCTTTTCAAGATTCACAGACAGGCCAAGTATGGCTTGGTTTTTGTCGTTGCTATTATTTTTATGATTCTTGATTTGATTACCTCTTGATTAGTATATGAATATTTAGTTTAATGATAAGTACATATATTTTTCACTTGAAGAGTTGAGATTAAATATATATTTTTTTTAATTTAAAAATGAAATTAATCAATTATGCTATGAATTGGGCAATGACCTATGGAGTCTCCATGATAAACCAAATTCATGGGTCCAGGAAATTGAAGCTCAATAAACTGAGCCCTCAATACCAAAGTGAATCTTACAGATAATGTATCCAAAATTTGGCCCAAAACTATTTAATCTGTCAATTCTTCTTGCCGTCAGAGGGAAATGGATTTAAGGCATTATCGTTTAATTTTCTTTTATTAATTAATTCTTTTGTAAAAAAAAAGTGACATTCATTTTTCGGCACCGGTGAGACCACGACCAGTCTTACAAAAGATTTTTATGACATAGTGCACGTGGGTATTTGTCTGTACATTCTCAAAAGTTACACCGCACGCCAAACAAAGTCAGCAAGAAAATTCAGCAAAAGATCCTTTGCAGGTCCCAACAAAGGATCCTTCAAGGGAATACAGCGAAAAAACCCATGAGAATCAGATCTCTCAACAATACCCTGTTTAATTAAATGAAAATAATTAGAGTAAAAGATAAAAGTCTTGTTTGATTTTTCCTTATAGAACATCTTATTTGATTTTTTCTTAGATGCCAATATATTTTATAGCCTTGTGTTATAAATTAGCGACTCCCAAATACACTGAAATTGCATTAATTACTTTAAACAGAGGACAGATTGAAGAAGAAGTTTGAAAAGCTTGACCAAATATTAATATAATATATACTAGTGCTTTTTGTGAATAATATCATTAATGAAAGATCTTGAGCAGCACATCAATAAACTCTATCAAAATAAAAAGGCTGTCAATGTCAAGCTAATATTGTATCATAATTAAACATTAATATTTTGGTTCATGAGCAGAACATCCTTTCAAGTTGAGAGGCAGAGCGATCAAATTAGTTAATTAATTAAATAATGGTTGCTGATGAGAAGAGAACTAGTCTGACATCTAATGACAGTCCATGCAAATCCAAGCTCCAAATTTTAATTTCTTATGCTGCTTTTTACTAGAATATTTATAATTTCAAAAGGGATTGGATATAGTTTATGAATTTGTTATATATCAAAAGCAGCAGGCCAAGTATTTATAATTTTTCTGTTCACATCTGAATCCAAACACTTTTGAAGCTTTCAAAGCAGTTAGAATGACAAATTCTTTCTTCACAAATAACAACATTATGTTGCTTAGACTTGGATGTGTGTCCCATTCTACAGAATGAACAAGATCACGTAGTATAAGGTAGAATCAAAATTAACATATATAGTCTAATAGGGACAAAAAAATGAATAGAAACAAAAGATTTAATTGAAAATTGAACTTTGCAATTCCAATAATTAATCATGATCTTACATTTTATCACAAAAAAATAGTTTTTTCCTAACACGTAAGTTTAATCTATTTCATCTCGAAATTTGAACAAATATAATGTTTTTAAGTTAATTTAGCACACAAAATAAAATTTTTATATAATCTTTTTTTAAAGAATCTGGTTTAATTAGGTCCCTCAATATTAAATTATCTCACTTGGGTTGGGTGTTGGTTTCCTTTCAGTTTATATCCTCCAAAACAAGAAAGGAGAATTGCTACAAATAGGAACAAGCTGCAAAAGGGAACGTCATTGGTTTTAACTTAAAGCGACTCGATCACCCAATTCCATTTCATTGGAAACCATTTTTCCTGTTTTGGCCAACTGGGAACTATTTTTCCTTGCAACTTCGCAGAAAAGACGACAAGTGCTTGGTTGCTATTTTGACAATTTCAAACACCATTTGCTTCCGTACATAACGTTATTACGATGATTTAACAAAGTCCTACAACCACTTTATAAAATTAACTCAAATTCAAAGTTCCTTGTGATTTTTGAGTTTGACTATAATTACAACTATGCCAATCCAATTGATCAATTTGTGTATAAAAGCACAACAAGATATGCGAGGTTAATCCTTGTAAGCAACTGCTCCAATAATTTGAACACTGCAAAAGTGCCAGGGTGAGTTTTCTTCTTCTTTTTTTCATTCATTTTCGGTCAATTTGAGCTGCTGAGACTTATTTAGCTTTGGAACGGGAGGCTTGCCATGGAAGTAAATGCGGGAGATTTCATCAGCAGTTTACCAGATGAGATCCTTTTCCATATAATTTCTTTACTTCCCTTTGAATCTGCTATCCAAACCATTTTCCTGTCTACCCGATGGAGGTTGTTGTGGAACTTGGCTCTGGTGCAACATGGAAGCAAAGAAGATGTTCCCACTGCAGTTTCTGGTTTCCTTACAAATTTTGATGAGCACAATCCAACAAGGAATACTAGAAGGCTTCGGTTCCATTTTGGCGAAGATGGTGTCCTCTCAGCTATTATTGCACCCAACCATAAACTTCACCTGGATTTCTCTGCAGATAACCAGGAACATCCAAGGCAGTTTGGTTGGCAGATAGAGTTGAACCCCCAAAATCTTAGTCTCCAGCCAACTCCCTCCACCTTCTTTGTTAAGACCCTTTGCCTGATATCAGTAAACCACCTTAGCAGTGAAGCTGTTTCTTCTATGGTCTCAAGGTTTCAGCTTCTTGAAAACCTGAAAATCATTGGATGCAGTGGATTGGAATCCTTAAGCATCGATTCTGATACAAAGCTTTTAAACCTAACCATCTTTGATTGTCCACAGTTGAAATCTCTCCATATTAGATCCTATAAACTTAGAAACTTTTGGTATAGAGGGCAATTCCCTTGGTTTTGGCCTGAGTTTCATTTCAACCTGGCAAACGCCATGCTTGATTCTAGGCAAGGGCCTGGCTACAGTACCTTCAGGACTATTGATTTTGATCGAGTCTTGCTGACAATAAAGAATTCTGAAATTTTCACGTTGTGCAAATGGACTTTTGAGGTATATTGCTGCATTTTTCTAATATCAGTTTCAAACTATGCTGCTTTCTGACAAAGTCCTTATTAATTAAGACAATGAATTACTTTATGTTGCTTACATATTAAATATAAATAAATTCTAGTTAATCAAAAATCCTTTACCCATGCAGGCATTAGTCTGTCCATCGCTGTCATCTTTTCGAGCTGCTTTCCAGTTTTATAGACTAAAAGAGCTGTGGTGGATTGATAATTATTCCAAGGGCTTGTACAATAGTGATGCTCTAATCACCTTCTTGGAACTCTGTCCTTCCTTAGAGCGACTCTTCGTGACTGTAAGTTTACTTTTCCCTTGACTTTAAGAGACAGAACTTGAATTTTCTTGATTTCTCTCCTCCTGACAGTGATTTTTAATTTTCCTACATTTCTTGTGATATTGATGACATTGCTAGTATTTGAAAGAAATCTTAAAACGAAACTCTAAAAATGCAATAAGGTAAGGCAAAATTTTGATCCTTCTTGACAGAGGAATTGAAACATAGTGATTATTGAATGTGCAGATTGATCATGAGAGCTATGTCATGCCAAGTACTGCCACATGTTCCAAGCAAGTAGGTAAATACACAAAATTGCAGCATCTCAAAGTGGTTAAATTGGAGGGATTTGCCAATCACGAGGATGAGATTTTGTTCACTGAGCGTTTGCAAGATGTTGTTGCGGCGAAACCAGTAATCCTAACAACACTAGATGGGATATGTTTCTGGAATTTGACTAAGGTTCCTTCACATGAACCTCAGCAGCCAGAAGAGACTTCACTACTTTCACAAGAAAAGTACCTTTACAAGTTTGTTCCAGTGAAAAACATCAATGAGTTATGTCCCACTCATGCTCACATGAGCTTGTAGGCCCCAGAATAGCAAGTTTCTCTGGCCACATACAGTCTCGTTCATAAGGCTATAGCACTATACGTGATGCACTTTTTGTTGCATAAATTCTCCATACACTTAACAGAAATATACATAGTTCAGTAAAGATTATGTGCAATAAGCACCCTTTATCCTTGATTTGTTGAAATTTTGTATAGTTAAGACCCTGCTTCAACAGGAAACAAATAAAAAGAGTATGAGCCTTCCCTGTAATGTGGAAGGGTGTGCTACAAGTTGAGAAGATTCATTGGTTCCCTTCAAGATTCTTTTGTCAATAAACATTTTATCAAGCTATTTCCATATTTGTCAGAATGCATCATAAAACCAGCAGATATCCAAAATTTTTTTAATGTAATGATCATGTTCTATATATCCGGCGATAAAAAAGGAGATGAAGTGGTATCTTATAGGACAGATAGAGAATCAAGTCAAAAAGAAAGCGTATAAACAATTGCTTATAGTTTCTCCAAAAAATTGGTACAATACTCACTAAAACGTTTTGCCATAATCCAAGTCAATGAGTCATTTCTTGCTCTCTAAGCTCATGAATACAAATCAATAACGTGAAGCTCTTCGCAGTCACCATAATCTTTTGTTGTTTTCTGGGTTTTTTTATTTGGTTGATTCAATTAAGGCACACCATAATCTTTTGGGTTTTTAAATTGTTCATATTTAAACTGATATTTAGATTTTAATTTCATCAATTAAGTCAATTGACATTTCTTTGTATCTAAGGCTGATAAAAATAAATCAAGCAGGTTGAATCTCCAAATTTGAAACTTCTGCCCCCCAAAAGAAAAGTTTGTAGCTGTTGACCTTGCCCAAAATCTGGGATTGACTTTATCCAAAAGTTCAACTTTGAAGTTTCATACTACTACTTTTAAAACTATGATAACGTCATAAGTGTAATGTTTGAATACATCGTGCATCAATTTATATCCTGTAAGTCTACAATCAGCTTTCACATGTAAGATATTCAATATTCACAAGTAGGTCAATAAATATAACTTATATAATGATGAATGTGTTTGAAAGGAATTATAAAATATAAAGGAAGATATATAGCAGCCTCATCCTGGTATCATCTTCCTCTGATTCAATTACGTATAACTTTGAGTATTCCTAGTAATGCTCAATCTGTTCCCTGTTCCTGACTTCCTGCTGATTTTGAGCAACCGTGTCTTTTGCATCAATAAAAGCTGTTTTGTTTAAAGTTTATGAACAACCTGGTGTCGGAAACAATAATATTAATTTGAGTATTCCTAGATGGTAGTTTTCAGAGTATCTGATGCAATTTCAGCAAGCCTTAAATGTTTGCCAACAAACAGGGCAAATGCATGAACCAGGGATGCAGCTACAAGGCCGGCTGGTGTACTTGACCCATGACCGTTCAGCTTGTTTGACAACAAAAACATTCAGCCAATAATTAAACTAATTCATTCATTTCTTTTCATCATTGTAAAAGTTTCTACTTAAAATAATTTAATAATGCTATTAATAGATTGAATGGTTTCATGTTTAAATGTTTAGAAATAGGATTATTAATCTCTTCCTTTCTTACCAATAAAAAGCTTGAAATTGGCTATACTCTCAAAGGATTACTCTAACATGTTCACTTTGAAAAGCCTAGAGAAAATTTGAAGTACCATACATGTGGAAGCAGAAGAGTGAACAGTATGCTTCATCTGTTTCTACTGCAAAAGCCAATCATCAGAATTACATAATTTAGTTCCACAGATTTCTTTGTAGCCAATGGAGTATGACTTTCAGCATTCCTAATCATGCTCAATCAGTGTTGTTCTGTTTCTGGTTGCTTGCTGGTCTTGTGCAGTCGTTTCAATTGGATCAATAGAAAGTTGCCTTATTTGAGTTCATCAACAATCTGGTGTGGGATTATTGCGATTTTTGAATAGTCTACATGGCTTAAAGTCCTCCACATTGTGGGAAATTGGTGCTCGTGATCTACCTTTTAATCCCTTCATGATACTTCCTTGTCAATTTAGATGGTAGTTTTCAGTAGATAGCTGGTACATCAGCGTAACTTGTATCAGAATTCTAGTGAAAAGGATTGATCATGGACTAGAATTTCTTAACTGAGATTTCCAGATAAACCAGATAAATAAACTGAGATAAGGAAGAAAAGAGTACTTATAGAATCACCTTTCAAAAAAGATAAGGAAGTAAAGAGAGAAAAGAAGCTGTTATGCACTCATATAACAAATTTCAAACAAAACTACAACAACAACAAAAGTACAAGAAACCCAAATTCAACCCTAATTTTCAACCTGAGAAACAATCACTTTCCTTCCCAACTTTTATTCCCTCCATGACCTAAAAATGTCAGAGAGAAACTTCACCCTTGACAAAAAGGAAATTCTTAGAAATCACTGGTAGAAAGAGGCTCATGGGTGGCATCACCAATGAAAATGTTGTCATAGACAACGGCTGCAATGGCAGCCCCAATCAATGGACCAAGCCAGTAGACCCAGTGGTTAGTCCAGGTCCAGCTAACAACAGCAGGACCGAATGACACTGCTGGGTTCATGGAGGCCCCATCAAAAGCACCACCAGCCAAGATGTTGGCACCCACTATGAAACCAATAGCAATAGGGGCAATAATCCCCAAATTTCCTTTCTTTGGATCCACTGCTGTGGCATATACTGTGTAGACTAGGCCGAAAGTCATCACTATCTCGAAGACCAGTGCGTTCCAGGCGGATACATCAGAGGACAGGGAGAAAGCCGACGTTTCCTGCAGTTGATCAAATCAAAAATAAAATGAAACATTGAACCAATTTTTGGTTACCGATATTGGACATTTTCAGGCTGATAGAAATTAGAACTAAATTGACTTGAAAGCTCCAACAAAAGGATTATGACTGATTAGTCACCCTTATAATTAAATCTTATAGATTTTCTTACATGAATGTTCAAATTCAAGCGTGTTAGTTAAGACTAAAAAGTTATTTGATGGGCATGTTTATGGTGCCTTTGTGAGGATGGCAGGGGTGGTGTCGATGCTACAGATTAACTTTTTGTTTCTGTAGCTTATCTTGTTGGATTGGAGGTTGGGTTTCTTCCTTGATGGTTTGTAATTACGTTTCTTTTGTTGAATAAACTATCAACTTTTTTTTAAAAAAAAGTTAAAGACGGAGAAGTTTTTCCGGACCCTCATGTTCTTAATTTGTGTTGAGTCAGGTCCAAGTTTGAGGCTCGACTTGCATTAAATTGTTGAACTTTTCCATGTTCTTTCAAGTCTCATAAAGCGGCAAGATGATTAAAATTTTTCACAGGCTGCGCTTACCAATCCACCGGTGGCGAATTTAAGGAGCAAGCAAGCGACGACTGAGCCTAGCAACTGTGCAATCCAGTACAAAATGCCTCTCAACAAAGTAATGTTGCCTCCAATGAACGCACCAAAGGTCACAGCAGGGTTGACATGACCCCCTGAAATGTTTGCACCTACCGACACCGCCACAAACAGGGCAAATGCATGAGCCAATGATGCAGCTACAAGTCCGGCTGGTGTGCTTGACCCATTATTGGTCAGCTTGTCTGCCCAGTGGAAACATCAGCCCGTTAATACTCATTGTTTCAAACTTCGGTCACAATATTCTAAGACACTAAATTATCATTTTGAAAATTTTTTATATAATAAAAAGATTATTCTATGATCAAAGAGTCTTTGAGAAAGCAAAAAAATTATGCACCTTGTGACGCACGTAGAATTTTCATTTTGAAAATTTTCTATATAATATAAAGGTTAGTCTATGATCAAAAAGTCTTTGAAAAAGAAAAAAAAATTAAACATGTTGTGACTCACGTTATGAAATGAATTATTCAAAAAATAACACAACACTTTTCATGAAAAATTTCTAAACACATAATTACATGAAAATAGACTATTTAGTTTTATTAAGTCGTAGAAAATGTTCAAATTCGAGATCTTACTAAAAGCCATGCCAGACCCTTCTCCGGCGAATACGAAAATAAGCATAGAAAAGAACTCCGCAAAAGCCGCCTTTAGTGCATCTGGCTGGCTCGCCTCTCCCGGTGTCCCGATCGCAATTCTATTGATTGGCATTTTCTGGAAAAATTTTTCCTCAACCCTAAATTCTTTCTTCCAATGTAAGTATCAAGAGTTATTTCTTGCTCCTTTGCTTTCTTTAGGTGTAGCTCTCAATTTTGTGTTGGCTTGAAGTGTTTAGTAAGAGCTCCCTTTTATATGTACCTAAAATAACGGCTAAGGAACCGGTAATGAAGGTACCCGGTAAAAAACCACATTGGAAGGGGTAGGGCCCATATTTTTAAGCCACATGTCGGTGGCTTTACAGCTAATAAATTGTACCATAGGTTACCACGTGTGTGGCTGTGATTAATTGTAGATACGGACAATTCGGCCAGGAAGAGATCTGGATCGCCGACCAAACGATGCGGTGGGACCAGGATGATGATTGTGTGGTTTGTGGTCCATTGGCAGGCCCGTAGAGGCGAGCGAGATGGGCGGCTGGAAACCGACCATTTGAATATTTAAAATTAAACGTGAGATTCTTGATGTCCTTTTTGTGGGGCCCATGGAAATAGGCTTTGCTGCGCTTTTGGTGTGGTTGTAAATGAGCCCATTAAGATCCAACCACTTTACCATCAATAATACTACGATTTACTTACTTTTAATTTGGCACCAAGATGTATTTTTTTTTCTTTGAAACATAATTCGTGATAATCACCGATCTTATATCAAAAAGATATGAGATTAATTTTAATTTTATAATTAAAATTTTTTAATTAATGGATATATTTTTTAAATTAAAAATATAAACTCGTAATAAGTGATATTAAAATTTATTCAACTCTTTATTAATATGAGATCTCATATAAAAAATAAAAACAAGATAACTCCATATTAAAGTGAGCTACTCTATTCTATAAACGAAAAGACCAATGCAACTAGTGATAGATTTAGATTTTGTATGAAGTGTGACTAAAAGGTAATAATAAAGATAATTATTTTATATATGTCATCAACTCTTGTCACCACCTTAGTTCCTCGTTAGTGAATGCAACAAGTATGTTAAATAATTAAGTAAAATGGCATATCACAATCCCATATCAATAAAAATCTTCTTCTATCTAACAATGAATTATCAGACATTGACCATCACATGATGACTGTTTTAATTTTTAGTTTGCCTTAGAACTTTGCTAATAATCCAATCCGTGATGTGAGGAAAAGGTAAGATGATGAATGATTATTGGTATAAAGACTGCAATAAAACACACCAACCACTTGTTTTTCCTTGTGTTCCTGTCAAACTGTATAAGATCTTTCGAGCCGTTTCTTGATGAAAAGCAAAATTATTGGCTACCTAGGTTGACTGCACCATGTGATTAAATGCCTATGTTAGTGAGGCTTCTAATTATTATTTTAATCCAATTTTTTAATGCACAAACTTGATAAGAATACAAATTAGGTGAAGCCTAAAAACAACAATATCCTTAAGCATTAGGTTGAGTATGAGGTGGAAAAATTAGATGCGCCATTAATCATAATAAAGAAACCAAACGTGACAACCCAAGGTCTAAGTTTCAACCACAACCTTCTCTTAGTATTACATATAATAATAATTAGATTTTTTAAAATTTTCATCATATGTAAGTTCGATTTAATCTCAAAATACATTTTTACTTTATATATTCGACATATAAATAGTTATATCTAGCATACCCAACTTTATTTTATCGTGATTATAATTCTTGTTCATTTATATAATTTTATACAAATTTATCACAATAATTTCCATCAGTTAAGTAATGATATTATTGTTTACGTACACTCCATGAACTATCTTGCCGACAGCAATGGATGGCAAAATACGAGCAGACTCTTTATCATATTGGACCGACCAATTCCCATAAATAGAGCTTCTCGTGCAATCAACTTCATCATTTGTAATAATTGAACTTGTTCCCTCTTTATATTTTCTTCTTGACTGATCCCACCCAATGATCATTGTCCTTTAGTTAGGAGGTTGAGATTTCTCGTGGGGTAATAGCCTGCAAGAGAATTCTAAGAGAAGTTGTCATTTTCCTCTCGTGATTTGTTAAAGATTCGACTCTTCTCCATTGCTCAAAATTCCTGATAGATACGAGCCTGCGAAAGCTACACCCTCCGGTTGGACGAACACTGTGTGGCCTAAATGGGTTCTGAAATTGGATCTGAACCACTAGTTTTAAAGCAATAGAACAGATATTCCTGCAAATTGAATTGACCAGAGTTTTCAATTTATAATGTTTGTGCTTTTGTTTCGGTAGCTCATTTGTTGTTGAAGTGTACGTATGGTTAGAAGTTACAGATACGTATGAGGTTCAGCCCTGGCCAATAAGCATTGTATCATCTGCTTTTCCTACAGTGTTCCATCAGAGAAAGCAGTCCAATTCCTTTGGAAAATATCCCACCCAAGCCAAAATAGCAGCAAAATTAGAGAAAAGTATGTAGGCAACAAGAGGGAGAGAAAGGGAGGCTGTCTATAACAGAAAGCAAAATTTGTCATAACTCTTTTGATTTGGTGTCAGGGATCAAAAGCAGATATAGAATTGCAAATTTCTGTTACAACTTGTATTAGAGGACCTCGTGGGGAGTAGTGGAATTCATGGTACTATAACTCAAAGTTTTCAACTAAGTACTAACTTTGTGATTCCCTTTGCTTGAAAAAAACTGTTAAAAACTATCTTCCTTTTGGATCCATGAGCTGTGAAAAGACGTCACTCGTGGTTGTTGTTGCATCAGAAGCTTGATCACTGATACTGTCAAAACGATTAGCACTGATTAATTCAACTAGGGGGATCCACCCAGGAATCTCTGGAATATGATTTGCACTGTTGTCAGATGAAGCATTTTGTATGGAAGCCTCTTGTAGTTGAAGAGCGTATTCCAAATTCCATAACACATCCCCCATCGTAGGCCTGTCGGTTCCATGTTCTGCCAGGCACTTCTCAGCTGTTTCACCAAATTTTCTCAGGGAGTCGAGATTGATAAATCCTGCTAGATGGGGATCTATAATCCCTTCTAACAGGCCTCTCTTTTGCCAGTGCATAGCCCATTCTGCTATGTTAACCTGTTCCCTTGGAAGAGCAGGGTTTATAGCAGGCCTGGCACATAAAATCTCCATGAGAACCACTCCAAAGGAATACACATCAGATTTCTCTGTGAGTTGCTGCCGACGAAAGTACTCAGGATCAAGATAACCGAAGCTTCCCTTCACAGCAGTACTTACATGAGTTTGGTCCAGAGTAGGACCTAGCTTTGACAACCCAAAATCTGCAACTTTTGCTGTGAAATTTTCATCAAGGAGTATGTTGGTTGTTTTCACATCACGGTGGATGATACTGTCTGCTGCTCCTGTGTGAAGGTAGTGCAGGCCTTTTGCAGCTCCAATGCAAATTTCAAGCCTTTGTTTCCAGCTAAGTGGGGGAAGATTGGAGCCATACAAGTGTTTCCGCAAAGGACCACCTGCCATGAACTCATAAACAAGGATCATCTCATTTTGTTCTTCACAGTAACCTATAAGAGAAACCAGGTGCCGGTGCCTCAACTTGGAGAGCATCAAAATTTCTGTCCTGAACTCAGTTAGTCCTTGCCGGGATCCTGGATTTCCACGTTTTACTGCAACCATGACCCCATTCTCTAGCATACCCTTATAAACCTTTCCAAATCCACCTACACCAATGACCAAGCTCTCATCGAAGTTCTTTGTTGCTTCACGAATCTCTGAGAAAGACAGGACGCGACCTAAACCATGAGTTTGTGCTGTTGAAGCAAGACTGCAAATTGAAACTTTGGAATCAGAATTTCCCACATTTGCTAGGAATGGAAACCAGGTTGAGGGGCAACGTTTTGGCCTCTTTGGCTGGCGCAAGTACAGGAAGAAAGTTGCTACCATGACCATTAAAACTGCGAAAACTGCTGCAGAAGAGATTGCTAGGACAATCAATATTTTTCTGGGGAACTTCGAGTTCCCAGAACTTACACAAACATTTCCATCAAGGCTATCACAAGTATTGCTCATTTTCATGATCTCTAAACCATTCAAAATTGCATTGCTTGGGAGATTTCTTAAATCAGGAGGACCTATTTGTACCAGAATCTGATTTGATCCCATTGAAACATTCGTGAGGAAGTCTACATAGTAAGCGGCTGATAATGCCATTGTCTTACTAGAAATATCAAACGAGGACAGAGCAGATTGCTTGTTGATGTAAACATTGAAAACTAGGCTGTTAAGAGCTATACTAACAATGTCACAAAAATGCATCCTAATAAGATAAGTGAAACCTTCCTCTACTTCAAACGTCCATGATATGTTAAATCTCTGATCAGTAACATTAGCTTCAGCCATTTCTTGAGCAGTGGCATAAACCCAATTCGGTGCAATTTCTGCTGGTATTCCATCAGGGTACTTGATCAAATTAGGATTGACCATAACATCAAGGGCGGAAGCAGCATTTACTAAATAAGGTTGATCTGGCTCCCATATCCTCCACATGGAATCATTCTTAGGAGTTAGAAGAGGACCTCCCATGTTTATCCTGTAAGCTGTCTCCAAAGCTGCATGTTTCGGGATCTCAACTTCTGGTCCTAATGGAACGGGCACGACCCTGGAAGGGAAATACAAGTTGGGTACAGCCACAACCTCAATCCCATTGATAAATGCAATTGAGCCATTGCATGGAGAAAATGTCAGTTCCAATTTTTTTGAACTCGAACCTCCAACCTCAATTACATATTCCTTCACTAGAGGAGAGTTTTGGCCGGATTTCCAATAAGAAAACTGATGAAGTAGTGTGATTCCATTAGATACAACCGAAAAAACTGCAGACTTCAAATTATATTTTGTATCTTGAAGTGGGAAAAAATGTAGCCGCAGCCAGTGGTGGCCAATCTGCTTAGTTCTAATTGTATAGGCTGAAGATTTTTCGAAAACTCTAGCAGAATTATACAGAGCTGAGTTACCAGAAATGCTCATCTCATTCCCGGAAACAACGTCTGAAGAAGGGGACAATCCCACATTAGGAGTACTACTATCAGGATGAAAAACCCGGGAATCGTCAAGTTCTACCGGGTTACTTCCCCCACAATCAATCAAGAAAACATCTATAGGACTAAAAGAAGCACAGATCATTGACTGAATAAAGAAAGCAAATGGAAAAAAGATTAAGAATAACACAACTGATACTTCCATTTCTTCACTTGCCGTTGACTTAAAAGTCTTGAACATTTAAAGTACTAGACATTGTAACACGCACCTATTCTTATCCTGATTTTGTCAACTTCTGTCGTGCATGTCTTAATGAGAACATAGTTGGAGAAGAACAGATTGAATGGGATGAAGCATACCTGAAATTTTAGTTGCTTTGGGTAATGCAGTTGAGAGAGAGAGACAGAGATGAGTTGGGGGCTTGGGGGATGAGAGTTATGGTGGTGATTACACTGTTTCCAAGACTTGGTCTGTGACTGTGTGAAGACTTCACAGATTGCATTAAATATTTAAAAGAAAAAAAGGTTTGGGAAGTGTGGGGAAACTGACTTAACTGAAGCTTTATGAGATTTTGCTTCCTTCTTTTAATATTTTGCGGCATTTAAGGTAAGAAACATGAGGGCCTGGTATTAAAAAATTTGCAGGCCATAGGGGGACCCTGACTAAAACACAACTGTCCTTCCTCTAAAGCAAAACCAGATGATTCCCTGTTGACCAACTACCCTATAATCTGACCCTTCTTTACCAAAAATAAGATCTTTGAACCATGGAAAATTCTAATTACCATCATCAGATTTGAGCTCAAAAATATATAGCTAAGCCAAACCTTCGATTGTGTGAAGCATAAGCAAAGTTGTCTGCACATGTTCACATGCCTCATGATCCAAACCCCTCTTCCCTCAACTTGCCTTAGATTCTAAACTTTTGACTTTCTTTTCTTGATGCATACATTGATGCACTTGCTCTTGTTGAAGTTATCATTGGAGATTGGACCGCGAAGAGTGCTGTTATTAAGGAAGAAAAAAAAAACCTGTGAAAAGATATCTAGCTAGCACCTAGATCTTTGCCTTGCAATGGTAATTATGAGCCTAGGAGAATGAACAACATTTTTAATTTATATAATCAATTAAACAGCATGCGCATGAAGTCTGCTGGATCATAGTTCAGCCCTTTTTTTAATCCTTGTTAAGATTAAGATGAACACTGTTTCATTTGCAGGAAGTTGTAGCTGACAAAATTGACAGCTGAGGTTTGAGAATGAAATGTACAAACTCCCATGAAGCTAACAAGTGAAGTGCAGGCGGTGTGGATCTCAAATTGACACAGAAACTAGAAAAACAAGTGCAATTCAAGCTTTAAATTATTGTGATACAATGGGAAAAGTTTACTAATAAAGATCAGGTTAGAGGATGCTGAGAATAAAGAAAAAGCAATAAATAAAGTAAATAAGAAGCTTGATTTACACAAGGAATGGAAAAAGGTCTAAAACAAGAATATTTAGTAATGATAGAACAGTCATGGTTTAGCCCTTCTTAATGGAAAAAGCTGGCTCAACCTCTTAACCACAACCCATGATCTAAAATAGTAGTATTTTCAGGCCCAAAATAAATAGGGCCAAATGGTTAGTCATATCATCACTTATTACAAACAGTTTTTTACTTTATTGAATTATCGACCCAAGCAGGCGCCACTCACGTGCTGCAGAGAAAAGGTGTGATAGAGCCGAAAGGAGACGAAAACAGAGGCCCCACTATCCATCCAATAGGAGCCAATATATCCAACTTTACGAGGGGCTGCTGCTGCTTCACATAATCATCAAAACTCAAACATGGCAATGTCTTCAGTTTCATTGAACTGGGTTCCAGCGACCTTAACCAACAAGGTTACTACTCTCTCACTATCTGCTGTTAAGCTTTGCTTTCTGCTTGTTGCTTGCTTTCCCATGTCTGTTTCTCTGAAAGCCAACATGTTTCCACTTTCCAGTCAAATGCGCCACACTCCAATGAGTTAGCTCGAGCTACTGCACTCTCTTTGCAAAACTCTGTCGCATGCCCCAAAGAGACCACTTCCAATGAAGAAAGTAAGATACCCCATGGGATATTTTTCATGACAAACACTTAACGTATACCCTTTTTCTTCTTTTTCCATATGTCTTTGTGTCATGTTCTTACTTCTAATTGAATTTTAGACAATTGTAAGAGAAGACTGTTGCTGTTGGGAGTTGGAGCTGTAACAGTAAGTTTACTCCCTGCAACTTCCCTTCTTGCTGAAGGTATTATAAACATTTAGTTATATCAATAAAGCATTTTATGACCTTAAATTTATCAAATTATCTCAATGCCTTGTTTTGGTCATTTTGGCAGAGATACCACAAAACTATCAAGCTTTTGTTGACATTCTAGATGGGTATTCTTATTACTACCCATCAGATTGGAGGGTAAGTTAAATGGGAATGCTAACAAGTTGGAAGCCTTGGTTATGGCTGTAGATTCCCTACATGATTTCTGTTTTGTTGCTTCTTGTTAGGAATTTGACTTCAGGGGACATGATTCTGCATTCAAGGACAAATTTCTTCAACTGCAAAATGTTAGGGTGAGATTCATACCAACTGATAAGAAAGATATCCATGATTTGGGGCCAATAGAAGAGGTAAAAAATGGCAGTTTTCTTGCTTCCCTTAATGTTTTGAGTGAAAAATAGATTTACATGGTTTCTTTGCTTACAGGTAGTTTATAATTTGGTGAACCATGTTTATGCTGCACCAAATCAAATGGTCAATATACTTGACATGCAAGAGGTTTGTCCAGAATACATGCAATTCTCTTTCAGTTCTATTGATCAGATAACAGTCTAGCCTTAGCTTTAATTGTTAGTCTGACAAATTCCTTTCGGGGCAAACCTTCTACATGCAGAGAACTACAGATGGGAAAAACTATTACACCTTTGAATACGCACTCGCCTCTCCAAACTATGCCAGTGCTTCCTTTGCAACAATAGCCATTGGAAATGGTGAAGCATTCACCCTTTTCGTACTAGTTTACTCATAACCAGTCCTTGAACAATAGCTTAGCCATAGACAAGACATAAGCAGTTGACAACAAGGTTTTCTTTCATTTGATATCTTTACTTGGATGTTGAAGATGTGAAGTACAACCAGGTGAGAGATTTAGTAGTGTTTTTTAGGCTATTGACTTGCATTTCTTTACAGGGAGATATTACACACTGGTTGTTGGAGCACTTGAGAGAAGGTGGAGAAGGGTCCGGAACAAGCTGAAAGTGGTGGCCGACTCTTTCAAGGTGCTTGACATCTGAAACTGCAAGTGTCTCAGAGCTGGGCAAATCCTCAAAAAGAGACGATTATCTTCTGCTTCCCTGTACATACCTGGAGACAATGAGAATCTCTCATAGTTTACTTCCCCTATTGCTACCATCCATTTCTTGATTTTGTTAAAGAGGCTTCCAGGAGTGCTAAACAATCACAATTTCTTGTATGTTTCAAACCATCAATCAATTTACCAGGAGTAACTACTCTTTATCTGAGCATCAAAAGCTTTGCAGGGCATAAAATATGGAAAGAGGTTTACCTCAAAAAGCCTCAAGAAGCAAAAATAATGGCAAAGTAGAAAAATTTTAAATTAACCGCATCTTTATTTACAGAGATTACAACAGTTTTTCCTCTTCTAAACTTTCTTTCAGTATTCAAAAGTTGAAAATTTTACAGCCAAACACATACATCATCCAAGCTCTGGTGACAGGAGTTGCAGAAATTCATAGAAATCGGGGGCAAAATCTGAAACAGGAAAATCCCAGAAACACACCTCAATAGGACTAAAATTATCAACCCTTCTCTGATTAATAAACAAAATCAATACACCATGGAGACAAAGCACAACCCCAATCTAATGCTGCTTGCCCCCATAAAGAATATGGATCTATCCCTCAACAGCCACCCAAACTCCAAAAACCCCTAATTCTGAGCACTACTTTTAAACAATGTAACTACAGCCGCTGCTATGCCTACTACTCACCAGAGTAGACATTGTACAGCCCTCGATTGTTCTCACATGCTCTTTGGTTCACCCACCCATAGAGAACATCATTACAAGCTGCATCATCCCCATTTATCCTTTTCAGATTCTGGATTTTTCAACCAAGAGATCCAGCAAAGCCTGCAGGTTGGTGTTAGTTCCAGCAATTCAAATGAGTGAAATGAGTACTATACAGACGAACCAATGTAAGTCACAATCAATCGCATACCCAACCTAAACCAGCCGGTGCTGACGCAAACCCTTCCCGAAATGAGGTTGCATTAAACGAACATACAAGCCATTTTTCGCTACCAAAGAATCATGTGTCCCTTCCTCAACTATTCGACCACCATTAAGTACTACAATGTTGTCAACATGCCTCATCATTGCAGCTCTATGGGCTATCAAAATGGTTGTTTTGTTCCCCATTATCAGTGTATCAAGTGCCTCCTGCACCACTCGACTTGACTCAGATTCAATGGACGAGCTAGCTTCATCCAATAACAAGATGGGAGCATTCTTCAGCACCACTCGAGCAATAGCAATTCTTTGTTTCTGTCCCGGGGTCAAATCCACACCCCTCATACCTACATGCGTGTCATAACCATGGGGCAAGCTGCTAATAAAATGGTGAGCATTAGCTATTCTTGCAGCCTCTTTGATCTCAGCTTCTCTAGCATTGTGCCTTGCATATATAATGTTTTCCCTGATAGTTGTTGAGAAAATAATGGGTTCCTGTTGAACAAGACCTAAGTGGTTCCTCAACCACCTCAAATTGTAAAGTTTCAAATCCCTCCCATCAAGTAGAACCTGACCTGCAACTGGATCATAGAATCTCTCAATCAGAGATATTATGGTACTCTTCCCAGATCCTGAAACTCCAACAACAGCTACAGTTTGTCCCCCATTGACTTTAAGACTAAAATTGCTCAACACCAACATTTCTGGGCGAGTAGGATAGCAGAAATCAACATTTTTCAACTCAATGCTTCCATAGACATTAGGTGGCTTCAATGCTGAGTTATCATCTGGCTCAATTTTAGGGACTCGGTCAATAATTTCAAACACTGAAGTGAGTGATTTCCGCCTTTTAAGTATGTATGGAGCCAATCCAAATGGCTCCACCAGTGCAAAAGTTGCAAAAGAGAAAACCATGTACTCCTTGACAGCTGTAGGCAGATCCATATAGCCCTTTTTAACAGAAAGTGCAGTGTACCAAAGTAGAAGAGCATTGCAGGCAAAAAGAAGAAACTGTGAAAAGCCAAATGCAAACCCTATTGCCATTCCATGAAAGAAACTCTGTTTCAATATTTTCTTCAGCTGCAGACAGTAGAGCTCCATGACCTTAGTACCAGCACAAAATGCTACTACAGTGTAAATGTTTCTCACCGCATCCTCAAGGACCAATGATGCCTTCCTATGCATCTCTTGGATTCCCCTAGAAAATCCAGCAAGCCATAGTTTCTGCAACATTTAAGTCGGCAACTATTTAGAAATTTAGACGAGGACAATCTTCCAACCAAATTCAATAAGCAAGCAAAAATATAGAAAAGAAAAAGAAGCATAGACGATACATGGAATTGAGAATAATTATCTAGAAAGCAGAACTTTCCAGAAACTCCATGCTTCCAATGTTGAAAAGAACACCAAATAGATAGACCAAATTTATCATCAAAAAACAAGTAGGGATATGCAAACCTGCGCAATAGCAGAGACAGTTAGAACTGGCAGAGTTGCGAATGCCACAAGTGCCAACCGCCAGTGTAGCAACATCCCAATTAGTATTGCAACAATAACAGCAGCACTATCCTGTATAAATATTGAAAGGCGGTTGCTAAAAGCAGCCCGTACAAATGTAGCATCATTTGCCAATCGCATGGACAAGGTGTCAGCAGTATTCTCTTCTTCATCAAACCATCCAACTTCATTGCGCAGCATTGCTGTAACAAGATAGTCAAAACAGAGTTAAGCATATGCATGCAATTCAGCATTCAAGTAAATTTGCAATATTAATTTGAAGATTCAGATACCTGAAAACATCATTCTGCGAACCCGTTCAGTCATCTTTTCCCCCATGATGCCAAAGTAGAAGTGTTGCAAAAAGTTGGCAACAACAGTCACTATACCCATACAGGCAATTATCAAACACCACTTGTCTACTTCATCTCGTAAGTGATTGCGTCCCCCAGGCCTATAATAAGCCGTTACAATTAAAGCAATAACATAAGCAAGAAGTGGATTGAAAGAGCCAAAGATTGCAGCACCAATGCTTCCCAACACAGCATAGAGCCACTCTGCAAAACTAAGCTGTGCCAACCTCCAAAAAGATGGAGCTTCCCTATGATGCGCATCCTTTGCTTCCTTAACTTTCACTGGGATGTCATCAGAGTGACTGTGAGGCCGACTAAAAGTCTGAGAATGGGAACGTTCATTTTTAGGATCAGATGTCAGAAGGGGTGATACGGGGGATTCTGGGTCTGAACCGTTTGATTTCTGCCGTTGGGTAGATAGAACATCAAGTTTGGGCAACTCTGGTAGTCTCATTTCAAAACTATCCTGCCTCCTAATTGATGGTTCCTTATCACCAGCATCCGCAGCCAAACCATTTTCCAGCATTTTCTCTGGTGGCGGACTATGAGCTTTAGGTGATTCTTGTGAGTTAAAAGCACCATCTTGGGGCCGAAATACACCAGGAACTCTTTGGAGAGATGGTGATTTGATCAACTTTGGAGATGAAGATTCTTGGAAGCTGTGAACTGATGAAGAATCCTTTTCAATTTGGAAAGTCGAAGTCTCCTTGTAGTTCCTAACTGGCATCCTGAAAGAAAATAAACAACCATAAACCAGAATTCAGAATTTAAAAATAAAGGAGCTTTTTTTTTTTTTTCCAATCTAAACGAAGAAATACCACTGGCAAGAAACAGACTTTCAAATATAGTATTCCAGTCTTAGTAAAAGCATCTATAGCTCTAATTACCTCCTAGGAAGTTTTGCGGCCTCTTCACATTTAAGCAGCTCTGCATACAAGCCATCAAGGGCTAGCAACTCATCATGTGTACCCATTTCAACCAGCTGACCCTCCTCCATCACAGCTATATAATCAGCATTTCTTATGAGACTAAGCCGTCGAGCTATTATTATAGTTGAGCGTCCCAACATGAGGAGATCTAGAGCTTCCTGAACAGATCTTTCAGCTTCAAAATCAAGTCCACCGGTAACCTCATCAAGCAGAAGGATTGTTGGGTTCAAAAGTACTGCTCTAGCAATAGAAAGTTTGATTTTCTGTTCTTCTGTCAATGCTAAGCCAGCCCTCCCCACCTGAAATTCACAGTAATTGATTTCAACAAAAAATGGCCACAAGAGAGAAATAATCAAGATGATAAAGGCAAAACTAATATCTCATGTTTCCATATTTCACCTGTGTCTCATATCCTCTCTCAAGTGAGCTAATAAATGTATGTGCATGTGCTATTTTTGCTGCTTCTTCAATTTGATCAAATGTAGCATGTCGCCCATAAGCAATATTATCTTTTATGCTCAAACTTAGTAAGGCAGGTTCCTGAGTAACAAGTCCTATTTGGCTTCTCAGCCACTCCAGCTTTAGGTTTTTAATATTCTCTGCGTCAAGAAGAACTTCCCCTGCATCACAAAAAATAAAATCATTTAAATAATGAAAGGTTGACAGATCACCAATGATTTCAGAACTGTAAATAGCATATCAGTGAACTCTGATACATAAAATTGTATGACCATAGTACCTAATGTAGGATCATAAAACCGCTCCATGAGTGGGATAATACTGCTTTTCCCAGAGCCATTTCTGCCAACAAGTGCCACAGCCTTTTTAGCAGGTACAGTGAGGTAAAATCCACTCAATATAGGGATTTCAGGTCGAGACAGATAACTAAAATATACATTCCGAAATTCGATATTTCCTTGAACGGATGGTAAATTGTTTCCCTCCTGATTAGAACCAGAGGATGACCGGCTAATCATCTCAAAAAGTCTATAAGCAGCAATTCGTCCTTGGTCAAAGGAATAAAAATTGGTTGCTGCTTGGTTCAGCCCACTGCAAAACAAAGAAAAGATCAATAAGACAGTAGAGATTAAAAAGAGCAGAAAGAAAGGGACAAAGTGATGCTTACAGGCCACTTAAAATGACAGCAAATAGAGCTGTTATGATTTCACCACCATCAGCTTTGTCATTTGTGACCAGGAACCTTCCAACCCAAAGTTGTAAGGCACAAGAACATATTGCAAGCCCATAAGTAAATCCCAGCCCAAGCCCTTGCACAAGGCTAATCAATATACCATATCTCAAAGTTGCTTGTAATGAGGTTGCATAAGAATATTTGGCCAAAGTTTCATTTGTAAATGCATATAAGGTCCTAATGTAAGAGACTGCCTGCAAAAAAAGAGAACTATATGTATATTAGCATCACTTCCACGCTGTGCTTCACCACACAGAAGGCTGATTCAATGCAGAAAGCTAAGTTCAACTAAGAACTCATGTCATCAATTCAACAAATTCGACACTATAGAACCAGGAGAGGCATATTATGTACTATGCATGGATGATTAAGAAAATATCTAGCGTGTGTTTGCCCTAGCTTTCAGAGCAGCTTCTTTACTCCAGAAAGCAGAAGCTGGGTTCTAACAGTTGTGTGTGTGTGTGTGTGTGTGTGTGTGTGTGAATGAGCTTTTGAGGGCTAAAAGCTGAAGCTCCAAAGTTGGAGCTTCTGACAAGAACCTCTAGCAAAAAGCTTATTAACGAGTTTAATAGAAATTTTAAATAAACAAAAGATATTCTTGTTATTTAAAATCATTTCAATTTGACAACACTTTTTTGAAAGCTCCACTTCGACAGCACTTTTTCCCACAACTCTAGCCTGGCCAAACAGGCCCCTAATAAAAAGCATCTAAAGCTCCCTGCATATTTTCATTAAGTAAGCATTGGCAGGTAACTTTACCATCACTTTTGTTTCTAAGAACTCGTGTCATCAATTCAACAAATTCAACACTACTAAACCAGGAGGGCATATTATGTACCATACATGGATGAGTAAGAAAATATCTAGAGTATGTTTGCCCTAGCTTTCAGAGCAGCTTCTTTAATCCAGAAAGCAGAGGCTGGGTTCTAACAGTTGTGTGTGTGTGTGTGTGTATGTGAATGTTAATAACTGCACTCTTAAACCAACATATAACATTGGACAAGTCATTCTAAAAGAACATTAAGCAAGTAGCCAATTTACATCCCTTTCATCAACCAATACCACAGATATAAAATCACTTGTGATCAATATTAACAAATATAAGTGTGGTTGAAAGGGTGAGGAGAGGAGAAAAGATTGGAAAAAGGAGAAGAGAAAAACCTGTTCAGCAATACTAGCTGCCTCGGCATAAGCATCTTGAATGTTCTCAGCAAGCCTATGAAGAAATATATTGGATATGCCTCCAGCAGCAACAATGAATGGACCAGTGGCTAGAGTTATGAGGGCAATTTCCCAACAGTTGACAAAACCAATAATTAGACCACTGAAAAACGTAGCCATGTTATGAATGTAATTCCCAACCTATCATCAAACAAAAATTAGGATTAGAGCAGACATCTGTAAGAAAACCCCACCAAAAAATAAGTTATTTATTAGAAAATCAGAGAAACCCACATGTGAAGCAACATGTGACTCAACATACTTTTTCACTAAGAGCAGACTGGATGAGCAATACATCACTCAATACTTGGCTCACAATGTCTCCATTATTCCCATAAGTATCAAAAAAGCTCATATCTTGGTTCAATAATACTTGAACATATCTTGACCTGATGACAGCAGTCTGCCTCTCTCCCGTCAGAATCCAGCATGAGACCTCTATTACACAGAACAAGTCAGTGACAAATGCAAGAAAAGATGCATCAATCAGAAGAAAACAGAAATGAAACAACAACTGATTTTGATATAAATCAACTTACCAATCCAGCCAGCAGCAAAAACACCCACAGCAATATAAACAATGGTTGAAGCAAGCTGTAAAATAAGAATGAAACAGTTGGTTATACATGCAAATACAAAAAAACAGAGTTTCTCAAGGAAACTACAAATGATATTTGCTTACAGCAACCAAAAAGGAGACAAATGATGTTAGATACAAACTCAAGCCTCAAAAGTGCTTTTGCTTAGCCCGAAATAATTTGCACATTATATTACAAATTAACACCTTTAAAAATAAAGGCAATCCAGTGTTAAACACAGCAGATAAAGAGTATCTATAGCTTCATAGTAATGATTAAATACAAAATAGTATTTACTAACAAGCAGAGAATACTTACATCTTACTTTACACGCATGCATGAGGAGATGTGAATGAGAGAGAGAAAGAGAGAGAGTGGGTAATTAACTTGATGTGCTCTGAGTATCTAACTTGTACTACAACCAAAATGTGGCTATTTGATTCAAAATTAACTAAGTCATCTCATTAAAAATTCCTTTTTTTTTCTGAAAAGTGAATTTTATTGATCGCAGCTAGATGCCATAGCAAGTCTAGCACCTAGATTGGTGGAAGACTCCTCTTGGCATAAGAAGATAGCTTTAAGATGAGTTAACCCCTGTACAATTTACAAAAGAAGCTGCTCAAGAAAAACTTTTTGCAGCAAAGACAAACAAAAAAGCCCCTGTCCACATAAAGACAAATGGCCAGGTAAGGATCCTAACTAGTAACAAAACATCCTGAATTTTTGACAACTAGAACTATTAAGTAGGTTTACTACCCACCTTATTCCCCTCCTTCCTTTTACTTTCCAACAATGTGCAAGTCTGTTAAATAGCCTAAGACAATTGCATCCTTCACTTAGGAATAATATGCTCATCTTTAGTTTTAATGATGTCTTGCATCTAGAATGTGAAAGAAAGACCCTATCCCCAACCTAGAGGGAAGCAAATGTAGTTAAAAGACATTAGTTAAGTACCACCCACCCAAGATATCAAAACAGAAACATCCTACTATGACATTTTAGATTCCATATAGGAAATATCCATTAATCTCAAATAACAAAGATTTCCAAAATATCATGCTTTTTTACACAACCAAAATTTCCTAAGACTTTGCTTCAAAGCAATATCTCAGCCACAAACTCCTAATGCTTGATATGAAAATACCGACCTCAGCCACATGTCAAATTAGGGTTCATTAACATCGTTAACTCAATCCTCTACCAATACCATTTCATAACTAAATAAACCAAGCTGAAAAGCTAAACCTAATAAAGCAGCTCACTTCATTGTATTGCCACCTAAAATAAAAACAAGTAAATTCTCTCAGAGCAGAGGTTAATGCTATTACTTAACTCTCACCTTTTAATCCTAAAATCATAAAAAATTACACCCAAAAAATCTTCTTATTGCCAGTTACAAACCCCAGAAACCTAAAAACCACAACTTTATGTACTTTCCCATTTCCAATAATCAAACTATTATCCAAACATACAAAAAAAAAAAAAAGAAAAGAAGAAGAAGAAGAAGAAGAAATCAATGGAATTAGTTCAATTCAGAATTAAACTCTCTAAACTTAAGCATTAACTAACTGCCAAAATTTTGAAATTAAGCTTCAAAAGAACTCCTTAAAAACTATAAAATCCAAATATTAGTGTTCTAAAAAATTACAATAACCGTAACGTTAGCAATTCACTTCATTGATCTAAATTACCAACTAAGAAACTAAACTAAACCTTTAAAATCCCAAAATTTAAGGTTTTTACTTCCTTAACAGAAAAACACTAACCTCTTTAAACCTCTCAAACGGCACCTCCATTCCACCTTGGCCTTGTTCTGGCGGCCCAATTCCAAGAACATGAACAATCTTCGCAAAGTAATGCAAGTAAACAACGAGAGCGGTCCCATGAGCAGCAGCAGCAAGCGATCCGACGATCATGAGAGCCCAATCAAGCCGGTCGGCACAGGCGAAGAGTCTGGAGAACGGGACGGCAGCAGGAGGCGGCTCAATCTCTTCCGCCTCCTCCATCTCTTCCTCCGCCTCCACCTGCGCCGCCGCAGCAGCAGCAGCTGCTTCCGCAGTCGTATCCAAGTACGGCGACGGAGATTCCGGTGGCTCCGAAACCTCCGAGACCGGCGTCAACGGCTGTATGTGTGGTGGTGACCACCCAAATAAACCTCTCGATATCATCATCCTGAAAGTAAACCCAAATCCAAACCCAAACGCAAACGCAAACCCTAACTCTCTCTCTCTCTCTCTCTCTCTCTCTAAATTTAGCAGAAATTTTAAGCGGATCTGCTAAATTCAGACAGGAAAAAAAACCCCAAAAAAAATCAGATTTCCCCTTTCCCTTGTTGGTTAAAGGTTTGGGATTTTTATTAAATTTGGGTTTTTTTTTTTTTCTGTTTAAGTGAAAATGGAAGTTAAAGAGAGACCAGGTCAAAGAAGGCGGAGGAGACAGAAGAAAAAGGTTGGAACATTGAAGTCACCCATAGTTACATGAAGCAACTATAACAAAAAAAATCAAAAAAGAAAAAAGAAAAACTTTTAGATGATTCTATATTTTGTTTTTGTTAACGGTCAAGTGCCGGCGACAAGAGACTTTTCATTTTGCTTAAGAGCTTATCCAATTTTTTTCTTTTCATATTTTTTTTCTTCTCCCATTCTGAGTTCAATTACACTTACACCCTTCAAAATCTTATTTCCAGTTAATCTAATTTTACGGTAGATTTGTCGAGTTATACGTTTATTTGTTTGTTGGATCATTTATATTATTTCGTTGAATTCTTGATACTTGATTGTGATGGTAATCTATTGTTTATTTGTAAATGTAAAATCACAAAAAAAGTATTAATTATATTCTATTAAGTTACACAATTAAACTTTATATCCTATCAAAGTTTTTTCATAATTTATAAAAATATGGTATTTAAATATATTAACTTTATTTAAAAATAATATAATGATTCTGTTGATGTAAGGTTGATCAAATATAGATATAGAAATGTAAATTATAAAAATAAACTTTATAAACTTACTTATAAATTTAAAAATTTCATGTTAATGTATAAATTAATTTTTATATTTTTTTAAAATTTAAATTTAATATCTACATGTTTCATGAAGAAAACGGTTGTAAATTTATAGCATTTAATTTTTATAAGTTTCAAAATTTTAAGCAATTAAAGCATCTCCTTTTAAAGTCACATGGAAGTTAGTAATATTTAATATAAGTGAGAAAATATCTTTTCTGTTGATATTTTTTAAAATTCAAAATATTAAAAGCAAAAGAAATTAGAAATTTTAGTATAATTATTATTGTTATTATTATTATTTTAATTTGGGGGGTTATTTTTGGAAATAGGGTAGGCAAGATCTGTGTTGGTATGTGCGTGGACAGCTGGATCTTCGCTTGACATTGGTTATTGTTATTGGTGACACGTGTGGATCTGTGTAGTGTCAGGGTGAGTTTAGCATCTCTCATTGGAGAAAGAAATTATTAAAAAGCATTATGTATTTTTAAGACCATGGGAAAGACTGCAAGAGGAGCAGACATCATTGCGAGGGTTTGTGTGCTTTTCCCCCTTCAGCCAGTCCATTTCCTCTGTTCCCCCTTATTTTTCTTTTTTTTTTTTAATATTTTTCATTTTTATTTCTCACTTTATCACTAAAATTAATTTTTAATAAATTAATTATACCAAGCTGAAATTTTTATACCCGAACATGTGGTTCATTAATTAATATATCATCCTTTTATCTAAAAAGTAAACTTTGAATCTCTCCTCCTCTAATTATAAAAAAAAAATTAAAATTTTTTTAAAATTTTGATACCCTTTTAACTTATATATTCATATTCGAATTTTTCAAAATAAAATCTCAAATTCTAATCACCCCGCAAAATAAGTAATGGATGTGTCGAAATCTATGATTTAATGAAAACATTGTGAGAAAAACAGGACCCATGTTTGGGAAATGCAAGACAGAGAAAATACAAAATTAAGGTTGGTTTTTTTTTTTTTTTATGTCTCCATTGATTATGGAGAGGTGGCGTTTTTAGATGTGTTGTAGACTTTGTTGAATTATTGTACAAGTACTACAAAATGGTGAAGTAGTTTCAGCATTCATGATAGGACTCGGAAGTTGAAGGTCATTCAAAAAAGTAGAGGAAAAAATGAAAAGATAAGGTCTTTGGGAAGTTTGGTGGCTTTTGGCATTAATGGTAGACTTGAATCCTACCATTTGGCAATAGGAGATTCAACAAAGGAGCATCTGTTGTTTCTTCAACACTTTGTTCCATTTCAGATGAAACAACTTAGAACCACAACATTTTGTCCCCGTCTTTTACACTTCAACTTAAACTTGTTCATACCTTTGTAGCATGTTTGGTTGGGGAAATGGCTAAGCCATTCCCCCTTTATTCCCAAAGAATTTTAATTTTTTTGTTTGGTTGAAAAATGATCCAAGGAATAGCTAATATCACCCTCCCCATGGTATTAGTTATTTCATGGTTGAAGAATAAATTTAAAAATTAATAAAGATAAAAATATCCCTTACAAGTTTGAAAATTTACAACTTTATTAGTATAAAATATTATTTTTCTTTCTCTCCTCTTTCTCTCACTTGATTCTAACTTTTAATAAAATATTAATATTAAAATATTAAATTATAAATAAAATATTAATATTTAAATTATCAATTATTAATAAAATAAATTATAAATTATTCCTATTTAAAAACAAAATAAATTAAAAATAAATAAACATAATATCATTTAAATTAGATAAACAATATTAATAATTAAATCATCAATTATTAATATTTTAAATAAATTACCAATTATTAATATTTAAAAAATAAAATAAAAAATTAATCATAATAATATTTAAATTAAATAAAATATTAATATTTAAATTATCTATTATTAATATTTTAAATAAATAATCAATTATTAATTTTCAAAAATAAAATAAAATAAAATAATTGATCATCATAATATTTAAATTAAATAAAATATTAATATTTTAAAATATAAATAATTAAATTATAAATAAATATTAATATTGAAATTATCAATTATTAATATTTTAAATAAATTATCAATTATTAATATTTAAAATAAAATAAAATAAAAATTAATCATAATAATATTTAAATTAAATAAATGTTAATATTTAAATTATTAATTATTAATATTTTAATTAAATTCTAGATTATTAATATTTAAAAAATCTAATAAAAATAAAATGTCACATAAATAATAAAAAGTGTTTTTGTCTTTTTATTTTCTATTCTTTTTTTATTTCAAAATTATTGTTACCAACCAAATACTACAATAAATCATAATAATTATTCTTGTCTTATTCCCTTTGTCATACCAAACTAAGTAATAACTATTCTATTTTATTCCCACCTCATTCTATTCTCACATAATAACTATTTTATTCCATTCTTTTCTATTCCGCCAACCAATCGTACCATTGTTGTACAGATCATGCACTTCATCATTGTACAATTTATTTTTTTTTTCCTGAACAATCGCTTTTATTTTTACCGATTGGTCCGTAAAATGGTTAATTTTTCTAAAATCTATTTATTTCTTGCATCTTTAATCAGTTTTCTGCAACTTGTCAATATTTGCAAAAACCTTATGCAAGCTTAATACCTTATTTTAAAACCTATGAAACTGCATTCACAAGTTTAAGATGACTTCTATATCTAGAATTTGATCGATGTAGACAATGATTGAGTTTATAGATCATGCATGATCAAGAAATAATAAAGGGTTTTGATTGCTAGATATTTTTATTAAAAAATGTAAATCTTAATATATAAGGGATGAAATAAGCAAAAACGACCTCGACACCTGCCTCAACACCTACTTAACATGGTCTCGTTGGTAGATTCCTAGGTGTTTACTTTGGAATTAATTGTGTCTGGGGCTGTTAAAGTGCAGTGGCATGGTTCTTTTCAATACGAAGGTAGATATATTTAGAGGGAGGAGTCAAAAGAGGGGTTTGATTTCTTCAACCACAGACAGGCAGAGCTGATATTAAACGTTGAGAAAGAGACAGGACGAGGGATATATAGATAAATGAAGAAAGCCTTGCATTGAATATGTATCATTACAAAGATTGTTTAGCTAAATTGGGTCAACTAATTCGTAGAAATTTCCAAAGTTGGACAAACTCCAATGAATTCATCTAGACGACAAGAAAAAGAAAAGGTAGATTGGGATTCTAAAACTTGTTTTGATAGCATAAATGATTATTTATAGTGTAAGATATTGAGTATTTGACAGCATTAGCGAACAGATTGCAGCACATGGCCTACATATATATAGAAAGAGAGAGCTGATTTGGGGTATATGAGAGGCTGCAGAATCAGCACAAGCTAGAGTTTCTGGTATGGAATTGATCACTACATTAATGGCCACAACCTCCTTTTGGGGTTCCTACTTCTATCATATTGATGGTCACAATGCTATGAAGAGCTCATTTGCATTAGATATCTCTTTATTTTTAAGTTATATTGTGAATAATTAATTAAGTAGAAATTCAAGTCAGGATAAATTGAGGATTAGAGTCAAAACCCAAAATGAAAAGCAAAGAAAAAAGATAGTAAACCCAATTTTTTTTGTCTTCCTTTCTTTTCTTTCCCAATAAAGAAAAACATGAAAGAAAAGTGGGTCCAAAGCCAACAAACATACCTACCACAGAAAAGCCTTTATACGTGTGACATTGTCTGAAAGGTAGGCAGGCCACTTGCAACACTGTCACAAATGGATAACAAAGCGAAACAAAACCAAAGATAAACTGATAATTTCATAGATAAGCTCTCAGCACCAAACAATAATTCTACTCTTTCTTTTTTAGCTTCTTCTTTTGCCTTTTTTTCCAGCTTTTTTTTTTTGCTCTTTCCCTTTCACTAGTTCATGAACTGAACATAAAAGAGAAAACGATGGCAGCTTTGCAGAATTCAGTGCCTTCTCTCCATCATACATTGTTCATTAATTTCTTTCCTCAGGTTTCTTTTCATTAACATGTTAATATATCTGTTGTCTGCATCGGGTCCTTTTTTTTTCTTTGTTTTTGGTAGGATATGAAGGGGGATGGTGGCTTTTTCCTTTTTGTTGTAGAAAGGATTGCGGAAGCATCATCATGGTGCATTTCTTTGCTGTAAAAGAGGTGTTTCTGTTCATGTAAGGGCTGAGCAGTCATCATCAGCTGCAGATTCTTCCAGCTCTTCTCACTTTCAAGGTGATAAATTGTGGTTTAATGATTCATTGTTAATGCAACAAAACTGAAACTGTTTAGGGGTCTTTCTGGATTTTTTTTAAGCATTTTTTTATTGAATGAATTTTTTGGTCAGATTAAACTAAATGTGATAAACCACTGAAATGTAGCTTGATAGGTGCAAAGAATTCAACGGTTGGAAAAGAATTGACCTTTTTCTAGGAAAATTTTTGTAATAAAAAATGGAAGAATTTACTAATGTGTTAGCTGGCAAGTGCTATTGTTAGAATGGTCAATGAGCTAAGGATTCATGGCATTCTGTTCAATTCTGAAAGTTTTTTCATTCAAAAGTTGCGAAAGATTTTGTTCTTGTGAAATTTGTTTGTGATGAAGGTCAGAGTGATGACTGTGTGGGTTCTGTAATGTTATTTGCCTTGACGTTCATCTGTTGAACTAAGCAAATAACTTTATGTGAGCAGGCTATTATCAGTTTTCTTTTTCTTTTACAGTTTTTTTTTTTAATTCTTTTGCAGATAGTTGTGGGAGACGCCAAATGATTGCTGCTGGCATCACTGCTCCTTTGGTTTCAATTGTTGACCAAACTCCTATTGCATGTAAGCATATTCAGTTTTCATATGTATAGAACATTCCAGGAGATAGCTCCTTGTCCATATCTTGTTGTTTCCTTCTTCTCAGGAAGCATTGAGATCAATTCCACCTGCTATTATGCAAAGTATTGCTCCTTGAATAATATTTTCTGATATCCTAAGAGGACACCTTTGATATGGTTCAGTTGCTGCAGAAACGAAAAAGGGTTTTCTCTCAATGACAGACAAGAAAGACGGATACTCATTTCTCTATCCATTTGGGTGGCAGGTAGCGTTTTCTGCTCTCTAATGTTTTATTCTCTACTCCTTGTCTAATCTGGTGCATATCGGAAACCACAATTGATAATGATTAGTCCCCATTGCACGTTGGCAGGAAGTAGTCATTGAAGGTCAAGACAAGGTATTCAAAGATGTTATTGAGCCATTAGAAAGCGTCAGTGTGAATTTGATAGCAACCAGCAAACAGGACATTCGAGACTTTGGGTCCCCACAAGAGGTTCGCCATGAATTCTACATTACCATCAGATTTATAATATAAGAAAATAGGAGATTTTCCAGTTTTACTTTTTACAGATAAGCAAGGCTTAATACTCATTATAAATTAAAACAGGTAGCTGAAACTCTAATCAAGAAAGTTTTGGCTCCTGCAACACAGAAAACAAAGCTAATTGGGGCTGCAGAGGTTTGCTTCCATCATTTTCTTGTTTTCTTTAAAGCTGGATCTGTTATCCCTGCAAATATTTGGCTAATTATGCTTTTTATATCTATTTCCTTTCCTGTGCAACCTGGTGTGGTTTCTTTGCCTTTTACTTTTTACCTTTGGCTGGCATTTCCTCTATTATTGTTATCTATTGGGCCATAGCTAGTTCAACTTGGAAGGACAAATTTAAAATTTAAAAGTTAATTAACACAATCTGTTTCCCTCAGATTTTTACTAGGAGAACATACAATTCTGTTGGTTAAGTGGAGTCAAGGACTGATTATAGAGATGTATACGGTTAAAAGACTAATATTTCCTGGGGGAGGGTTATGAAATTTTTTTTTTCTCGATATTAATTAATACAAGTGGTGATTTTCTATTATGGAGGTCTGACTAGGTGAGGCTGTCTTCACTGTTCACTAGTGTGCCAAGCTGAGTCAACATTTGTTTGGCTTTCATGTGAAGCTGTCACTCAGAAGTGCACAAAATCAATATGACAATCTCATGCATCTACTCTTTCCCCGAGTATTCCTCATGTGATATTATTATGGACAGAAAATACTGTAAAGTCCTTTTGTCCCAAATAGGTTCAGGATCCCAAAGTCCCTTTGAGTTTCCTCTACACCTCAGCATTGTCTAGGCTTCACAAGAGTACTTGGAACAAAAGTAAACACCCCCTAATGCACAAAAAGTTCAATTAGAACCGATTGCCATTTATGTAATAAATTTCTTGGTCGGTGTTTTCATTTTTAAAAGCAGCAAATAGAATATAGGTTTGAAGTAGAAACGATCCTTTGAGTTCATTCCATGATAGAATGCTGTACATTTATTCTCAGAATAGGGTAATTCCATGAATCTCAATCCTAGGTTTATGCTGATAAATGAACTTCCATATCTTCACTGCCCTTCCAAAAAAGTAGTACCGATCGAAGTGCTGCATGACTTAATGAGCCTTTGACTGTTAACTGTTATACCTACTCCTCTTGTTATATATATATATATATATATATATATATATATAGCAGTTTCCTGTTTAAACAGTTCTAGAATTTGTAAGAAAACATTATAGATTGATATGTTGTCTTTTGTATATATGACACAGCATGATGTAGACGGAAAAGCTTATTATACATTTGAGTTTGTTGCCCAGGCTCAAAACTTCACTCGACATGCTCTTAGTGCAGTTTGTATTGGAAATGGTATGAAACTAACTCCTAATATATAAGTACGTTATGCGCATGGTAATACGTTTTTTTTTATTGCAGCAGTATACAGTCTTATCATTTAAGTAGTTTCCATTGGTAACAAAATAGTAATTTATAATACTACATGAATACCTTATGCATATGGGAGATACTCTTTTCTCAGTACACCATATGCTATCCAAACTTGTAAGGTTCAAGTCGACATTTGAAAAGAACTTGTTGAGTTGTTAGCAAATTGCTCTGAATATTCACTGAGACTAATTGCAGCAGTATCTTCAACTGTTCTATGTTGTTTACACGCTGTGGCAACTAAAAGGTTTTCAATTAAGTTCTTACCGTTTCATTTACAAAAAATGTCGTGAGAGGGAAAACCAAAGAGCATAGACACTATGACTGTTTGCTCTCATATGGTACCCTAATTGGAATCCATAAACACACTAGGAATTTGGAGGCTGAGATCATCAGAAGCAAAAGCTTATGATGGAAAATTTGATTCCAGCAGAGTGAATAGGGTGTTAATTTACATTTCCTTAATTCATCATTATCCTAGGACTGTATTCTTATTGTCGTTTTATCTCCAAATAATGAGTCAGTTGCATGCCATTGTGATGCCTTGCTTTCTGTACTTCAAAACCAATCTGTGATCCCTCTGGCATGTTGTTTTATCAGGTAAATTCTACACTTTGACAACCGGAGCCAATGAGAGAAGGTGGGACAAGATGAAAGACAGATTGTTCACTGTCATAGACTCCTTTAGGATATTCAATGTTTGAAAGTGGTTGTGCAAACTTTTAATAACCCAATTGGCGAACAACATACTTCTTGATTGTGAGCATTGTGCATTTTCCGGAAATTGTAACATTACCGATTCTTGTCAATACTTTGTCTTCCTCCTCTTCTTTTTGTTTCCCTCTGGAACTAAAACAATCTTTGTGTAATTATATTGCACTGCGATTCCAAATGCAAAAGAACTAGTAATCAAATTCTCATTCCTCTCAATTATGAAATAAACTGATAGCTGATAAAGCCAGTGATTCCTCCGAGGTGCACTTTCCAAGCATTTCTTCAGGAATTCAAAGTCTGCCACCAAAACCTAGTAAATGCTAACTAAAATATCAAAAATATAATCAACAATTTCTTTTTAATCACAAAAAGGCCAATAACCCTTCATAGCAGGTTTCTCTTGGTCATGGCCAGAGTTGTGATGATGGGTGACTTTTAACCTGGGTGTAGGAGCAGGATTGAAATTTATAAAGCCACTCCCAATTCCAGGGTGTTTATGCAGCTAGGCATTGGATCGGTTGCTGGCAGAGAAGAAACCACATACAGGGCTGCTACTGGGCTCTGGTTCATGTACAGTAGTCTTTGTGGGTTAGCTTGCGACGGCTTTTTGAGATGCAAGTCCCATTGTTCTATTATGGGTAGGCAGTCTTTTGATCAACTCTAGAGGGTTGCATGCTTTGGTCTCTTAAAACAGAGAGAAGTCTATGGCAGCGCTTGTGTAAACTCTGTTTGGTATTGATGCAATGTACAACCCTGGCATGTCTTTCAGTGTTGCCATTGGCTCTATTCTTTCAAAATAGAAACAATTTCTTTATATATTTTTTGGCTCCTTTTCCTTGGTTCAGCAACCTCTGCTGAAAAATTTGTGAAGCAAAGATGAGACAACAGGGAAACATCGGTGCATAAAACTCCAACTATTAGCAGAATAAACTCCAAGTTAAGGTTTTTATTCAACCATTGGCAATTTCATTCCAATGAGTTTCATCTAATGTTAGATTTCTGTAATAAAAGATTTATAGTTTAGCAAGAATGGTACCATCAACAAGTGTTAAATTTTTATCAAATTTTGTCATTTATTTAGTTCAAGTAAGCTTCCAGTACTCCTAATAGACAGCACATGCTTATTGCAATTTTACTATAATATATAATGAAAGGTAAAATTGGGGTATTTGATTAAAATAAGCCTGTAAAGTTAATCTTTTAAATCCTATAGGACATGGGGCTCAAAGACCAAGGAGAGGGATATTCAAGAAAATCAAGTTAGTATCTCTAACGGGGTTCAAGGGCCAAGAAGGGGATATTCAAGAAAATCAAGTTTAGTAAAGTTACAAGAAACAGAGAAACACTGTCATTTTTCGTTTGGAATATTTTATTTTAATATATTGGACAGATGACATGATTTTGAATCGAGAAACAAAAAAGATACGGAATGACTTGAAGGCATTTTTTTAAGTACATATGAGGAAGTATATGTAATTATTAATTAAGAGTTCATACAGTGGGTTGATTTTATGATTAGTTGCCTGACTTGCTTCTTTCCTCTTTATATTATCCTCTGCTTCTTTATTCTTTAAGCTGCTCTAATCTTTTCTTGCAAATTTCATCAGTTTTCAGTAGTCTGGATATTGCTGCATAATTTATTATCCCCAGCACAATGGATTGGAGGATGATTGGGGCTGCTCAAACAGGAAACATTAGTGTCTTGTATGAATTAATCCTGGAAGATCCATATGTTTTGGAGCGTATTGACCAGGTGCCTTTTCTTGATACACCTTTACATGTAGCAGCATGTGCTGGGCATGTTGATTTTGTGATGGAAATGATGAACTTAAAGCCATCCTTTGCAAGAAAGCTAAACCAAGCTGGGTTTAGTCCCATGCATTTGGCTTTGCGAAATGACAAAATCCAAGCAGTGCTTCGACTCCTAAAGTTTGATATAGGTCTTGTTCGTGTCAAAGGGAGGGAGGGCCTGACTCCTCTGCATCATGCAGTTGGAACTGGAAACCTTGATCTTTCCATCAGGTTTCTTGAGGCTTGTCCTGAGGCTATTGAAGATGTGACTGTTCGAGACGAGACTGCTCTCCATCTTGCAGTCAAAAACGACATGTTTGAAGCTTTTGAAGTCTTGATGGGGTGGCTCCGAAGGAGCCGCCATGAAGCTGCCCAACGTTGGGAAAACGAACTACTGAGTTGGAGGGACATTGAAGGCAACACTGTTCTGCACATTGCAGCTATCAGAAATAGACCTCAGGTACGCTAGCTATCTCATTGACTCCAATTGACTTATATGATGAAAGAGATCTAGTTTTATGAATATGAATTTCGTGCATTTCCAATTATCAGGTGGTAAAAGTATTGCTGGAAAATTTTAGTCAAGACCATATCAATGCCAAAAATTTGGAGGGATTAACGGCTCTAGATATCGTATTAGAACGCCAAAGGATTGAAAGGCAAGTGGATAATAGAGAGATTATGGATATGTTAATCAAAGCTGGAGGTTTGCGTGGTTCCTCGCTTCCCAAAAATCCCAACTCTTCGATCAACATCAGTTCATTCAGATCAAAGATGTCATATTTTCAAAAATTTGTAACAATGGCAGCTCGTGGAAATAAGGGTATCTCAAATGGGATGCGGAACACATTTCTAGTAGTGACTGTGCTAATTATAACAGCCACTTACGATGCCTCATTAAATCCTCCCAAGAAAGGTGACAATGTTTCATCCCACACTAACAAAGTTTGGCTGCTGGAAGCAAATCCTCCTAGTGGCAAATATCTTCCGGCCGAGGACTGGCAAAATTTGGTAGATGCATCTACCATGTTTTGGTTATACAACACTTTAACTTTTTGGGCGGCAATTGGGTTAACAGCATATCTCCTCCCGAATCGTTTAATCTGTTTGTTTCTTCTCATAACACTTTCCCTTTTCGGCTCCTGTTACATGCTTTTAGTAGCTGTCATCTCATGGAAACTGCAATCTCTTATTTCTCTTGCACCTTCATACTTAACGTATCATGCTGTTTCCGTTGTGAACTACTGCTTGTCAACGTTAATAGCTGTCCTGGTGGCTTATCGGATCGCCAGTTATGTTTGCTGCAGATTTGTACCAAGAAGAAAGATTTTCTGTCTCGTACAACTTCTTTCCTTTTTTTCTATTGTTATTTGTATTCTTACTCCAGCTGTGCTAAATGTCGAAACCATATTAAAGTCTAATTTCTTTTTGTGATCATCATCAAATATTTATGTGGTTCAGCTGGTTGGCTCCTTCGTCCCCTCCAGGCCTCTCCAAGGGAAGCCCTTTTTGTATCTAGCTTAGCAATGATTTCTTGTTTTAGTTAGCTCAATTTAAGTTTGTGATGTTCTATTGCTTAGCTCTGAAAGAATTATTCTGGCTTTCCTGAGGGAGTTTGGATGCCCACGTCATGTGTTGAAACTCAGCTGATGATGGTTCACCCATGCATTTTCTGGATGGAAGCACAATCCTCTCAACTATGTTATTTTTCCTTTACTGGATAGAAGCATGTTCTGTTATATATGGGGGGCAATGAGCTTACATACTCCTTTGGTATTCTGGGTGGGAACTTATGTCCATGTATTTGGCTCGTGAGCCTTTCTCTATCTCTTACTAGATGGTGAAACTTTCATGTTGGACATTATACCTTCTTATCCACTAATCCTTTCCTGATCACTTTCTCTCAGTTTGAGAAAAAATACATGCCCCAAGTTCCAAATTATAAGGGTAACCATAAAAAACATGAAGAATCATAACTCATAAGGCCTCAAATACTGTTAAAACTCTCAATCCAAACTACATTCTTACCAAGTTGAGTGAATTATATACTGACAATGCAAACAAAGAAATCAAAATGGAATTGAAGTTCTAACTAATTTATTAAAATTAATAATAATTCATTTTCTTCATTTCTTTTGCAATTATTAAGTAAAATTGTTTAACACAAATCAAACATAAGGTGTTAGTGATGCTGACATGGATCCGAGGTGGAGTTTTGGACACAATGCATGACCAATTAATCCCTTAATAGGAAAAGCAATAAAGAAAAGAATTGGAAAAAGGAAAAACTCCGGAATATTTTTTATAATCCATTAATGTACCAAAAGAATTTATTTTGTTAAATATGAACTATATATTAATTTCTAAAAATGAAGCAGTAATTGTAATGTTAAAATTGTGAAAATGAATGCTTAAGTGATTCTAAACATTCTTTGTTCATTGAGGTATACGATATTTATATGTGTTTAACCTGTCATCAATATAATTCTTTTATACTTTTTTGTTGTTGTTAATTATTAAGCATGGGATTATGATGATAGATCTACTTTTCTACTTTTTTAATAATAAATTTTATATATAAATGCAATTCAATATGATTATTAATTAATGCAATTGAGTATGCTTCATTTGCATAAAGTAGATCGATATGATTCTAACTCTTTCTTACCTAAAATACAAATCTTATTATTAATTAATAAATATAATTGAAAAAAATTAATATAAAATGACAGTCTAAAATAATAATCAATAGAGAATTTTCGTCCAAAAAAAATTTATATAGGTGTTAGATTTAATTAAAAAATGTAATAAATATATTATTTTCATGACTTAATTTTTTTACATGTTATTAATCTTTCTATTAAATGCTATTTGGGTTTTAATTTTCATTCAATCATTTCTCTCGTTAAAAACTTCAACTTGAGTTAAACAATCCAACATAAGTCTTGAGTTAATCGTGTCCTCTGTTTTGCTTTCTCTGTTTTTCTATGGTCTTCCGCTCACTTCCCACTCTCTCCCTTGTAATTACAAACAAGGCACTCTTTCACTATTGACCACACACACCCCAGCCACACAACCCATCCATCATTCTTTCAAAGGCCTCACCCCAACTTTTAAACTGGAGTACCACAATCTGAAAAGCGTGTTTGACCAAATTAGGCCACTTTTCTTGCTTGGAAAATTTTCCTTGGACCGTCAAAGAGCACCTTATATATGTAGTTTGTTTACTAATTAAGTATCAAACGCTTGAAACACACAGTCTGCGAGATCATTCTGTCAATTTCCTTTTGTTTATAGCTCTTGTTATCCTTGTCAGTATTCTCAAGATGGATGAGCGTCATGAGAGACTGCGAGGGGCTGCTCAAGCAGGAAATAACGATGCACTGTATGCAGTAATTCGAGAGGGTGCATATCTTTTGGATGGAATTGATCAGATACCATTCTTTGATACCCCACTGCACATAGCTGCAGCTGCGGGGCACACTGATTTTGCCATGGAGATCATGAACTTGAAGCCATCACTAGCTTTAAAGTTGAACCATGATGGCTTTAGCCCTATTCAACTTGCCTTGCAAAATGGACGGTCCTTGGTCTCCTGGTAGTGGATAAAGATCTTGATCGTGTAAAAGGAAAGGAGGGTAAAACTGCGTTGCACCACGTAGTTGGAGAAGCAGATCTTAGGCTTCTACTCACATTTCTCTTGTGTTGTCCTGAATGTATCAGAGATGGGACAAATCAAAATGAGATTGCTTTGCACATTGCAGCGCAAAGAACCTACTGGAAGCTCTTCAAATTCTAGTAGGTTGGCTTCGGAGGACACACCACAAAGATGGAAAATTATGGGAAAAAGAAGTCCTCTATTGGAAGAACATGCTGTTGAAAGATGATTGAAACTTGGATTGAAGTGTTTTGAAGGAAAGCTCGATTGATGCATTGGAGTTTGAAAGTTAGTTGTTTTAGCTGTTAATGAAACGAATCGTTTTGATTTGTATAGAGCCTTGGTTTGGTTAAACAGCTAGTCAAGGTGTCGTTTTTTCCATGTTTAGTTGAAACATTTAGACAAATGTCGTTTTAGTGTTTCTTCTTCAATTGGTTGTTAACTTTCCAAAGACTTCAGTTCAGTTTTCTGTTAATCTATTGTTAGATTCTTTAACAAACCCGATTCTTGAGGATTAGTTAATTGTGTGAGTAATTGTTGTATAAATACCAAGACTGTATTAAGAATCTTGGTGTGAATGAAAAAAACCAATCTGTAGTTTTTTTTTTTTTTCTCTGTTCAATTCTTTCTCTGTTTTAGTATTCAAGAAATACTTCTGAGTTTTCACAACATGGTATCAAAGCGATTAAGTTCTCGAAGGACCAAAACCATTCTGTTTTTTTAGTTGGTCTTCAGTAATTTGCTGCTTTAATCAGTGTTGATTGAGTCATGGCTTCATCCAGTTATAATGCCTTAGATCCCCCAATTTTCTCAGGAGAAAATTACCCAATTTGGTTAGTCAAAATGAAGACGTTTCTCAGAGCTTTTGATCTTTGGGAAGTGATTGAAGTTGGAGGAGAAACTCTAGTCTAAAGGCACGCAAATCTTACTCTTGCTCAAATAAAGCAGCACAGTGAGGAAGTGGCTAAGAGGTATCAAACACTTTTTTCTTTACATTCTGCAGCTTTTGATTCTCTCTTTATCATAATTTTGACCTGTGATAATCCTAAAGATGCTTGGGATAAGATTAAGGAAGAATTTGAGGGTAGTGATAGAACAAGGTAGATTTAGATATTAAACTTGTTGAGAGAGTTTGAGGTTTTGAGAATGAGAGAAGATGAGGGTATTAAGGACTATATAAGCAAGGTTATGAAAGTGGTGAATTGGTTGAGGTTGCTGGGAGGGGATTTCAATGAAAAAAGGGTAGTAAACAAAATTTTAGTTAGTCTTCCTAAAAAATTTGAGACAAAAATATCTTCATTAGTGGATTCCAAAGACTTGTCTCAAATTTCAACAATAGAACTTGCAAATGCACTGTTAGCTCAAGAACAAAGGAGAGCTATTAGGATTGATGATTCAGTTGAGAATGCTTTAGTGGCTAGAACTAAGGATATGAATGGCAAACAGGGCAAAGGAGATAAATATCCACCTTGTCCATATTGCAAGAAGAAAAATCATACAAGTAATTACTGCTAGTATCAACCTAATGTCAAATGTAGGTCTTGTAATCAAATGGGACATGTGGAAAAGGTATGTAAAGCAAAGAAGGTTGTTGTTGAAGAGAAAACAGCAATAGTTGAAAATGAAGATGAGAATGGAGAGCTGTTGTTCATGGCCAGGACAGATGCTGACCCATTATCCAATAATATTTGGCTTATAGATAATGGATGTTCTAATCATCTCAGTAGAAATAAAAAAACTGTTTTCTGAGCTAGACAGGAGCTTTAACACTCGGATAAAGATACGTAATGGAGTCTATTTGGAGGTTCTAGGCATTGGAACAGTGTCAGTTGAGACTCCCACAGGAGTGAAATATATTACTGGTGTCCATTATGTTCCTGAAGTTGACCAGAATCTACTTAGTGTAGGAAAGCTAACCAGGAGTCATTATGCACTGTTGTTCAAAGACCAATATTACACCATACATGATCCTACAGGTGCAGAGATGATTACTGTAGAAATGAAGAATAATTGTTATCCATTAAATTTGATGAATGCTAATCAAGTAGCCTTTTACTGTGAAATGGATACTTCTGAGCTTTGGCACAAAAGATTGGGACATGTGAACTATGGTTCACTGGCAAAGATGGCTACAGATGATCTAGTTGAAGGTCTACCAGCTATAAAAAATCCTGATAAAGTTGGTGATATATGTCAGTTTAGCAAGATGAAAAGGAAATCTTTTCCAAAGGAGAGCTAGTCAAAAGTTGGAACTAATACATGTAGATTCGAGTGGCCCCATGAAAACTTTGTCATTAAATGGCAGCAAATACTATATTTTGTTCATTGATGATTATACCAGATATTGTTGGGTGTATTTTCTCAAAAAGAAGTCAAATGCCTTAGTGAATTTCTTAAAGTTTAAAGCATTGTTGGAGAATCAATCAGAACAGAGTTAAAGACTTTAAGAAGTGACAATGGTATTGAATACACTGCCTCTGAATTTGAGAAATTTCTGGCTAAGTTTGGTATCCAGCATCAAGTAACAGTCACATACAGCCCTCAGCAGAATGGAACTTCAAAAAGACAGAATAGGACACTTGCTGAAATGGGGAGATGCTTATTGTATTAGAAGGATATGCCAAACAAGTTTTGGGTTGAAGCAGTTAACACTGCAAATTATATACTTAACAGAACAGTGGCAAGGGTTCTATCACAGAAGACACCTTATGAATTGTAGTATGGCTTCAAACCCTCTGTGTCTGATTCGAAGATATTTGGTTCAATATGCTATGTAAAAGTCGCTGATGAAAAAAGGACAAAGTTTGATCCTAAAGCAAGTACTACTGTACTTATTGGCTATAGTGAATTAGCCAAAGGTAATAGGGTGTATAATATGAAATCAAACAAAGTGTTAATAAGCATGGATGTAGTTGTAGATGAAGGGCAATATTGAAACTGAGAAAAAAATAGAATTGAGGGAACAAATCAAGATGGTAAAAAGGATATTGATCAAGTGTTTGTTGTTGCACTATATGTTGATGATATGCTGATCATTGGTCCAAACAAGATTTATCTAGAAGACTTCAAAGCACAAATGTTAAATGTGTTTGAAATGATAGATTTGGGCCTTATGTCATATATTTTAGGGATGAAGATATTGTAACTTACTGATCAGATTGTACTGCATCAATCAAAGTATGTAAGAGAATTGTTAAAGAAATTTAGTATGGATTCATGTAAGGCAGTTGATATTCCATTTGCAGCTGGGAACAAGTTGGCCAAAGAAGATGGATTTGGACAAGCAGATGTAGTGACTTACAGGAGTATGGTTGGTTCTTTGCTGTACTTGTCAGCAACAAGACCTGACATAATGTACTCTACAAGTCTCCTTTCAAGATTTATGCAGGCTCCATCAACTTTGCATTTCATTGCAGTAAAAAGAATTATCAAGAATGTGAAAGGCACACTGAATTATGGATTGAGATATGAGAAGAACGAGAATAGTGAATTACATGGCTATAGTGATAGTGATTGGGCAGGCTCTTTAGAAGTCTCAAAGAGTACTAGAGGTTTTTGTTTATCGTTTGGTAGTGGCGTTTTCTGCTGGAATAATAAGAAGCAAGAAGTTGTGGCTCAGTTTTCTACTGAAGCTGAGTATATAGCTACTGCAGCAGCAACTAATCATGTTGTGTGGTTGAGGAAATTGTTAAATGATCTTGGTTTCAAGCAAGAAAAGGCCACCTTGATTCATGTAGATAAGAAGTCTGCCATAGCAATTGCCAAGAATCCTGTACAGCATGGTAGAGCAAAACACATAAGAGTAAAACACCATGCAATCAGAGAACTAGTTAAAGAAGGTGAGATTGAAGGGATGTACTGTCCAGCAGATATACAGCTTGCAGACATTTTCACAAAAGGATTGCCCAAAGAAAATTGAGTTTCTGAGAAGGAGATTAGGTGTTTACCAGGCATTCAATCATGGGTGTATGTTGAAAGATGATTGAAACCTGGATTGAAGCGTTTTGAAGGAAAGCTTGATTGATGCATTAGAGTTTGAAACTTAGTTGTTTTAGCTGCAAATGAAACAAATCATTTTGATTTGTACAAAGCTTTGGTTTGGTTAAACGACTAGTCAAGGTGTCGTTTTTTCATGTTTAGTTGAAACGTTTAGATAAATGTCGTTTTAGTGTTTCTTCTTCAATTGGTTGTTAACTTTCTAGAGACTTTGGTTCAGTTTTCTGTTAATCTGTTGTTAGATTCTTTAACAAACCCGATTCTTGAGGATTAGTTAGTTGTGTGAGTAATTGTTGTATAAATACCAAGACTGTATTGAGAATCTTGGTGTGAATGAAAAAAACCAATTTGCATTTTATTTTATTTTTCTCTGTTCAATTCTTTCTCTGTTCTAGTATTCAAGAAATACTTCTGAGTTTTCACAACACAAGCAAGGGGATGCTGTGTTGCATGTTGCGGTATCCAATAATCAACCGCAGGCACGACCCCTTTTTTAAACTAATTATTGAAACAGACATCTAATTTTTTTTATGCGTTTTATTTGTTAATTAATTGTTTCCTCTATGTATCATTTAATCATTTGTGCAGATGGTAAAACTTTTATTAGAATGTGGGATCGATAAGAACGCCAAGGACGGGAGAGGGTTGACAGCAATGGGAATCTAACAAGGCCAAGCCCGAGTCGGCGACAGATAGACTTAATTTGTCAATTCTGAGTAAGTAAGCAAGCAAAACTGGTAAACAAATTCGCATTCCTCTCAATTATGAATCAAACTGATAGCTGATAAAGCCAGTGATTCCTCCAAGGTTACCATGCATGCACTTTCCAAGCATTTCTTCAGGAATTCAAAGTCTGCCACCGTAACTTAGTAAATGCTACCCAAAATAATCAACAATTTCTTTTTTATGCCCCTGGCGTGTCTTTCAGTATTGCCATTGGTTCTATTCGTTTTCTTTTGGCTCCTCTCCCTTGGTTCAGCAGCGTCTGCTGAACAATTTGTGAAGCAAAGATGAGACAGCAGGGAAACATTGGTGCATAAAACTCCAACTATTAGCAGAATAAACTGAAAGAAAGCCATTCATCAACTGGTTGGTGCAGTGAATTTGATCACCCTTAATTGGAATTTGAGATTTTCTCTTTAATGTCTAGACTTCAAATTTTAAGATATAAGAGGCGAGATTACCACAGGAAAAAAAGACTATTTTTTTTCTTCTGCCAAAAGTGGAATTTATTTATAACAACATAATCCCTACTAAAATAAAGGCATAGCCGGAAAGCACCAATAGCAATAAGCAGAGAACATATAAGCATCACACATCACAAATATCGAACCATGAATCATTTGACCACCAAGCAGCAAACATAGAGTCTCTGCCCACTCCATATTTAGCTAGAGCATCGACAAAGGAATTCGCCTCACACAAATTATGGACAATGGCTACATCACCGATGGACGGCATAAGACTGTCAATCTCATCAAAAACATGTCATTTATCCCACGGTCTCTATTACTAGTTTCCTAGTACCTGCAAGTGAGGATGATGCAAATAAACGAAGGGCATATTTGAGAACCTAGAATCTAATATGTCTTCTTTTGTAATTAAAAACTACTAGTGTATATATATTGCTTGAGAACCACAAATCCATATAAAATTGCAGGATGGATACACCAACATTGACTGACCTTGTCGCCTTCTTCGGCACCATTTAATTTATCATAGCACAATGTAAATGTGTGTCAAAAATGTTATCTTTCAATTATTCTTCCCGTACGCTGAAAAAGGTAAAGAAGACAATGTCATCACGGATTAGCTATTTGATTGGACATTATAGAATAAGTTGTAATGAAAAAGTTATTTTCAAAGTAGTTCTCGTGACTCCATGCCTTCTCATTGAGTACAATGTGGAGTCCACACATCTCGCTCACCGCTATACTTTATCATTGCTGGCAATGCCTCGAAGGGTACGTCAAGGTGTTTTTTAACCATGACTAATCGAAGCAGTATCATATTGTAACTTGATACTTCTTACTTCAATTACTACTCTTTATAACCAATGAAGGAAAATTTGTATAAAATAACTGTATCATATTGTAGATTGGATATCACCAAATCATTACGTCCATCTCCAATGCTCCTAAAGCACCCACTACTGGTAGCTTTTTTTTTTTTTTTTTGATGCTGAGGCATTCACAACAATATTAAACAACATTATAGACAAAGAGCATCTCTGTCAAAGTCCTTTTCTTATTATATGCTTTTTTTAAGTCTATTATAAAAAAATACCCCTCATACTATCCTTCTTCATAAGATTAATAATCTCATTAACTATAAGTGAAAAATTTGTAATTTATCTCCCATTAATGAAAGCAAATTGATTGCATCCAATCACCTTTGCCGCTACAAGTCTCAAACGGTTTGCGAAGATTCTAGCGAGAATTTTATACAAACTTTCCACTTGACTAATTGGTCTATAATTGCTTGACCCATAAGACACTCATGCTTTGGAAAGAGAATTATAAAAGATGAGTTTATGTAATTATTAAAAGAACACAAATTATGAAATTCATGCAAAAATTTCATCACTTCCCCTTTTAGATTGTTCTATTGATTTTAGAATAAGTGCACATTAAAATCATCTGATCTTGATACTTTTTATCTTGTTTGCTTAGTCAACAAAGATTTTTGTTAATACCAACATGTTTTACAAGCTTTAATATCCCAATTAAGAGGGAATATCGTTACAAGAATCATCCTAAACATCCATTGATAGTGTGACCAAAATCATCGGTCAGCAACAATATAAAAAATATCCCATTTATCATCAAGTATAAAATAACTCAGTTCTTGGCCAATGAATCTGCCAAGAAATTTGCTTCCTCAATTTCCAATCGCAGACTCATGGCTAAGCTTTATAAATCTGAAACATTAATGATAATTGTAACTCGGACCAGACTCAATATATCAAGTGACACACAATGCATTCCGGGTACTAGTAGGGTTGGAAATAACAGCAATCTATCGAGCCATTTGTAATACGCCAGATGGTGTTCGACAAGTCGAAGCAGGTTCCATTGAGGTTCCAAGTGGAGCAGGCAGATCAATCATGGATCTAAATAGTTTTCTTTTATTTTATATTCCAAACACTGCTGCATTTCTCACCACGCTTTTGCTTACGGTTCTGTTTTAAAAATTGGTCTTTTCGGTGAAGTGGTTCTCTTACCGTTACTGCCATTAATCATTTGCTATGTCATGTCCACGCTAGTCATAACCCCAACTGCAAAGTTTACTTATTGCAGTTGGCTTACTTTGGTGCTTGCTGTTGAGTTTGGGTGTTGGTTATTGGGAGCTTATTCATATCGGTTGCTGAAAATAAAGAAGGTTAATAGGAGCTCAGGAGAACTCACCGTCTCAGTGTTATTTTGAAAGGGATGGGAACATAGACATCCTTTAGCATTAGCGTTTGCATAGATAGACGTTTTCAGCATAAAATGTCGAGATGAATTTGAAAATTTTGATTGAATTTTTTGTGATTTACAGAGAAATGTTCATCTTCATACCCCCTGTCGCCATCTATGACATCCTTTTGCTAATTATTTTTATTTTTATCAAAAAATAAAAACGTTCACTTCAAATGTTTATTCACAATTAAATTCATATTTGTCGTAACGTACGGGTCCGGAAACCCGTCCGTCAGACGTGGGCAAAAATTAAATATGTGTGGGAGTCGCCACCAATCTTTTTTATCTAGGTGTGATTAGTCACCTATTAACCCGATTCTTAATCGACGAAGTCCTAAATTAATTTTAGTTCCGTCGAAAGAATGAGAACTGGTCCACATTTTTTAGAGATGGGTTCGGGAGTGCGATTACGCACGGAGAAGGGTTAGCACCTCCGTGACGCCCGTTCTACGAACGGTACCATTTAATCTTAAGTTATCTTAATATAGCATTTTCTTAGTTTAATCCCTATTTTATTAATTAAATTTTTATTGAATTGTCAGACTGAGTTTTTCACTTGGTTTTACGTATGCATATGATGCAAGCGTATAATGATGTCGTGACTTGTTTATTTTAAATGATGGAGTCGGTAATCTTTTATTAGAAAATTATTCGAAGACCATCCCAACGTTTTGGTGAAGTCTCGAAATTCTCCTCACCTAGAGATATCCCCGGAAGAACTCGTCTCTACAAGCTCCTCAGGGAAATCCCATCATCGGGATTTCCTCGCCATTTGCAAAATAAGAGTGGCATGCAATGACAGTATAAAGCGATGGTATCTACATGCGCGCGTTTATTGATTGTTTTAAAAAAATTTTGATTATTTATTATTTATTATTTATATATATACTTTATTTTTTTGGTTTTCTATTCAAATCCATATTTGTTGTTGGTCAATTTTTTTACTTGATTACAAAGCTTATCTAATAAATAATTAATTAATTTTTAAACGATTGGATTAACTTTATTTAGTAATATTTATTTAAATTAATTCGAATGTAACAAAATTTTCCTACATATATTATTTTTTAACAATGACTATTTGACTTAACGGGTATTGGAGTTTAGAGTTCGGACTTATCCCGACGCTTCGGTGAAAATCCGTCTCGAACTTTGCACCCAAAAAAATTCACTTAAAAAAAAAGTAACTCTTTGCCTTTCTTAAGTGAAATTTTTCCAATAATCATTTCATTTTTTCATTCATTTTTTATATATATATATATATATATTTATATTCGTATCATGTATTTTTGTATGTATATTATATTTACAATTATCTAAATATATTTATAATATAACTATTTCTTTCTCTTTTTTTATTTTATTCTTCGCATTTACTTACTCTTGTTATTATTATTATTTAACTATTTATTTGATTTCTTAAATATATTTTTTCTTATTTATTATTTTATAAATACATTTATAATTTTTGTAAAAACTATATTGAATGTTAATAAAATTAATACTAATAATATAACAACTCAAATAACAAAAAATGCAAAACTTACCTAATTTTGAGTCCGACGAAACTCAGGTGAATTCAAGAGCCCACAACTTTTTTCTTATCTTGTTTCTTGGTCAACTTGCTTTGTCTTCTTTTTTATTTTCCTTTTCTTTCTTTTTTTCCTTTCTTTCCTTTCTTTCTTTTTCTCTTTCTTTTCTTCTCCCTCCCCGCGGGTCCCCTTTCTCTTTTTTCTTTTTCTTCTTCCTTCCTTTCTTTCTCCTTCTCCTTCTTCTCCCCGTTGGCTTCTTCTTTCTTTCTTTCTCCTTCTCTTTCTCTCCTTTCTCCCCGCGGGTCCCCCTTCTCTTTTTTCTTTTTCTTCTTTCTTCCTTTCTTTCTCCTTCTCCTTCTTCTCTCCGTTGGCTTCTTTTTTCTTTCTTTCTCATTTGCCGACCTCTCACCTCTCTCTCTCTTCTTCTTCTTTTTTTTTTCTTTTGCTTGCTTTTTTTTGTTTTTTTGTTCCCCCTCTCGATTTTTTTGCAGGTGCCCATTTAAAGAGCCGGGTTGTCCAAAAATTTGGACAACCCGGCGAGGGGGTTCTGGCACCAGGGAGTTGGTGGCCAGAACCCCATCACGGGTAATGGGTAATGGGTCTTGATTTAGGTGTCTACAGTTGCCCCTCTTTGTACATTCTTGAGAATCAAGGATAGTGCAAAGACGTAGACACCACATTTGGCTTATCTCGAAGCCAATTGGTTTAATCAAATCGATCTAGACTCGACTTATCTCCAAATAAGTTCGATTTAAAATGAAATTTCTAGACTTGATCTGTGCTTGACCCATGTTAGAACAAATTCAATTAAAATTCCTTGGTTTAATCTAGGCTCGACCTATCTCACAACAGGTTCGATCTACAAAATTGAAGTTCCTAGACTTAATCTAGGTTCGACCTATCTCATAACAGGTTCGATTTAAAAGTTGAAATTCCTAAACTTAATTTAGGCTCGACCTATCTCACAACAGGTTCGATCTAGACTTAATCTAGGCTCGACCTATCTCACAACAAGTTCGATTTAAAAATTAAAATTCCTAAACTTAATTTAGGCTCGACCTATCTCACAACAGGTTCGATCTAAAAATTGAAATTCTTATAATTAATCTAGGCTCGACCTATCTCACAACAGGTTCGATTTAAAAATTGAAATTCCTAAACTTAATTTAGGCTCGACCTATCTCATAACAGGTTCGATCTAAAAATCGAAATTTCTAGACTTAATCTAGGCTCGACCTATCTCACAACAGGTTCGATTTAAAAGTTGAAATTCCTAGACTTAATCTAGTCTCGACCTATCTCACAACAGGTTCGATTTGAATAAAATTAAAATTCCTAGACTTAATCTAGTCTCGACCTATCTCACAACAGGTTCGATTTAAAAATTGAAATTCCTAGACTTAATCTAGGCTCGACCTTTCTCACAAAGGTTCAATTTAAAAATTAAAATTCCCAAACTTAATCTAGGCTCGACCTATCTCACAACAGGTTCGATTTAAAAAATTGAAGTTCCTAGACTTAATCTAGGTTCAACCTATCTCACAACAGGTTCGATTTAAACAAAAATGAGATCCTAGACTTAATCTAGGCTCGACCCATCTCATAACAGGTTCGATTTAAATATTGAAACTCCTAGACTTAATCTAGTCTCGACCTATCTCACAACAGGTTCGATTTGAATAAAATTAAAATTCCTAGACTTAATCTAGTCTCGACCTATCTCACAACAAGTTCGATTTAAAAAGTTGAAATTCCTAGACTTAATCTAGGCTCGACCTATCTCACCACAGGTTCGATCTAAAAATTGAAATTCCTAGACTTAATCTAGGCTCGACCTATCTCACAACAGGTTCGATTTAAATTCTTTAATGCTAACTTAATTGGATTAACATAAAATGAAAAAAACTCAAATCTTTCCATCAAAGTTTTACAATCTCAACCCTTTAGGTCGAGTGACTTTCTACCTTCGACGCTTGGGACATGAATTAATTTGATTCTTGTCGAGTGCGTGGCTAGGCATGTATGCATGATTGACATGATAGAATGCTTTTCATGTTTATGATTCATTAAGGTTCCAAGACCTTCCTCTTGCTTCATCCGATTTTTTCACTGCAACTTTCGATCTTCTTTACCTGTTTTCTTTCCTCCTATAGAATTCAGGTAACTCCAGATTTTCCCTAAGCACCCTCTCTTTTGACATCTGACTTTGCCTTAGGTTCAGGGCTCTGCCATTCCTTTTTTTCATCCTTAAGTCTTTTGCTGAACAATGGGTGTAATTTCTTGCTTAATTAGTTTATGTCTTTTACCAATCATCATTCATTTCTATGACAATCACTATGTGAATCATGGGATGGTAAATTACGAAAGAGTTAAAATAAAGAGGCGAAGAAGAACTTCATATATGAGGAATCAAATAGTTCAAGGCAAACAGAATTTACAAGGCAAACATGAGATCTTTAAGTAATGAACACTTAGACCACTAAGAGAAAACAATCTAATATTCGACTTCAAGAATTGTCCTTGTTTGATGCTTTGAGCAAATCTGTAGGTTGCAGACTCCTTAACTTCCCCTATTTTGTGAAATTATGGAGCTCCATTCATTGTGTATTTTTACCTCCATCTTGTGTTCCCTTTAGGCTGACATCCCCAAATTCCATTCTATCCTCCTATTTTTTTCGGCCTCAAGCCGCCCTTTTTCGGGTTTTCGGCATGAGCCTCCTCCCTTAGGTACGAGCTGCCCTTTTCAGGTTTTCAGCACGAACCCCCTCCTTTAGGTACGAGCTGCCCTTTTCGGGTTTTCGGCACGAACCCCTTTCGTTTTTTTTTTTTTTAAGCATAGTACTTCTTCACCGCATCCGCATTTATTGGATTAGGCAGATCTCCCCCATCCATGTCAGCCAAAATCAAAGCTCCTCCTGAAAAAGCCTTCTTTACCACGTATGGCCCTTCCCAATTCGGCATCCATTTTTTCCGAAAATCAGTTTGATTATGGAGTATTCTCTTGAGAACCAACTCTCCTTCTCGGAACTGCCTGGGATGAACTTTTTTCTCGTATGCTCGCATCATCCTTCGTTGGTACATCTGACCATGACAAAGAGCTGTAAGCCTTTTCTCCACAATCAGATTCAACTGTTCGTAGCGGGAGCGGACCCACTCAGCATCTTCCAATTCTGTTTCCATCAACACCCTCAACGATGGGATTTCTACTTCAATAGGTAGAACTACTTCTACACCGTATACTAATGAGTACGGAGTTGCCCCGGTGGAGGTACGCACAAAAGTTCGATATGCATGTAATGCAAAAGGAAGTTTCTCATGCCAGTCTTTATAAACTTCAATCATCTTTTCGACAATCTTTTTGATGTTTTTGTTGGCTGCCTCTACCGCTCCGTTCATCTTCGGACGGTAAGTTGTCGAGTTATGATACTTGATCTTGAATTTAGCGCAAACATCCTTCACCATCGCACCATTCAAATTGCTTGCATTATCCGTAATGATCCTTTCTGGAAGCCCATACCGACATATGATCTCCTTTTGGATGAACTTGCACACCACCTTTTGTGTCACATTGGCATAGGAAGCTGCTTCTACCCATTTCGTGAAATAATCGATGGCCACCAATATGAATCGATGTCCATTAGAAGCTTTTGGCATAATAAGTCCAATCACATCCATTCCCCACATTGAAAATGGCCAAGGTGCTGCGAAAACATGCAATGGGGCTGGTGGAGCATGGATCCTATCAGCGTATACTTGACACTTGTGGCATTTTCGAGCAAAGTTTATGCAGTCTGATTCCAACGTCAACCAATAATAACCAGCTCTCATAATTTGTCTAGCCAACATATGTCCATTAGCATGAGCTCCACAAGTTCCTTCGTGGACTTCTTTCATTATTTTGTTGGCTTCCACAACATCCACACATCTCAAGAGTACTTGATCTCGACTCCTTTTGTAGAGCACTTCTCCGCTAAGGAAGAAACTCATTGCTAATCTTCTAAGAGTTCGCTTGTCATTATCCGTGACATTCTCAGGATATGCTTGGTGCTTGATGTATTGCATGATATCATGATACCACGGCTTACCATCAACCTCTTCTTCAACATTCAAGCAGTGTGTGGAGACTTCGCGAACTTCTGAATCAAAAGGGCGTACATCAGCCGCCTCTTTTATTTTGAACATCGCTACGAGGGTGGCCAAAGCATCAGCAATCTGATTCTCTTCTCGAGGCAAATGGTTGAAGCTGATTCCTTTGAACTGTTTGCTTAATTCTGTAACCAACTTTTTATATGGAACTAGTTTAGAATCTCTAGTTTCCCATTCGCCTCTCATTTGACATATCACTAAAGTCGAATCTCCGTAAACATCTATCGCGTCAGCCTTCATCTCAATTGCTGCTTGTAATCCCATTACCAACGCCTCATACTCCGCCATATTGTTAGTACAATTGAAATTCAATCTCGCCGTGGCTGGATAGTACTTTCCATTTGGAGAAATCAACACTGCCCCAATTTCGTGCCCCAAAGCATTGGATGCTCCATCAAAATACACCTTCCATGGATTAAGTTCATTAGGACCAACCTCTTCTACATGCAAGACGGCCATCAAATCTTCATCTGAAAAATCGAAACTTACAGATTCATAATCTTCATTAGCTCGATCTGCAAGGAAATCGGCGATGGCGCTCCCTTTGATTGATTTTTGAGACACATACACAATGTCATACTCAGACAATAGCACTTGCCATCGAGCTATTCTTTCGGACAGGCAGGGTTTTTCAAAAATATACTTGATGGGATCTAATTTCGCCACCAACCATGTTGTGTGATACAACATATACTGTCGGAGCCTCTGGGCGGTTCATGCTAACGCACAACACATCTTTTCGAGCGCAGAATATTTGGACTCATACTCCATGAATTTCTTGCTCAAGTAATATACGGCTCATTCTTTCTTCCCAGTTTCATCATGTTGTCCTAATACACATCCCATAGAATTCTTGTTCACAGTCAAATACAAAATAAGAGGTTTTTCGACCGTCGGTGGCACCAACACCGGTGGATTTGTGAGATATTCTTTGATTTTATCAAAGGCTATTTGACATTCTTCATTCCACTCTCCTGGGTCTCGTTTCCGAAGCAGCTTGAAGATTGGATCACATTTGCAGGTGAGTTGGGATATGAATCGAGCAATGTAATTCAACCTCCCTAAAAATCCTCTCACTCCTTTTTTGCGTTTTGGGAGGTGGTAGCTCTTGAATAGCTCGTATTTTATCTGGGTCCACTTCAATTCCTTTTTCACTTACTATAAACCCCAATAATTTTTCAGAAGTTACACCGAAAGTGCATTTTGCAGGATTCAACTTGAGCTGGAACTTTCGCAATCTCTCGAACAGTTTCTTGAGATCGACAGTATGATCCCTTTCTGTATGAGATTTTGCAATCATGTCATCCACATATACCTCTATCTCTTTATGCATCATATCGTGGAACAAAGCTACCATTGCCCTTTGGTAGGTGGCGCCTGCATTCTTCAATCCAAATGGCATTACTTTGTAACAAAACATTCCCCACATGGTCACGAACGTTGTTTTTTTCATATCTTCGGGTGCCATCTTAATCTGATTGTAACCAGAAAAGCCATCCATGAATGAGAACAAAACATGTTTTGCTGTGTTGTCTACAAGAGTATCAATATGTGGCAAAGGGAAGCTATCCTTCGAACTCGCTCTGTTCAAATCCCTATAATCGACGCACATTCGAACTTTTCCATCCTTCTTAGGAACTGGAACTATATTAGCCACCCATTCAGAGTACTTAGCCACCTCTAAAAATCCAGCATCGAATTGCTTTTTTACTTCCTCTTTAATCTTCAGCAACATTTCTGGCTTCATCCTTCTCAACTTCTGTTTAATAGGCTTGCAATCTGGTCCCATAGGTAACTTGTGAACAACCATGTCAGTGTTAAGACCTGGCATGTCCTGATATGACCAAGCAAACACGTCCACATATTCGCGGAGCAATTCTTCTAGCTTCTGCCGTTCATCGGATGACAGTGAGGTGCCAATCTTAACCTTTTTCTTCTCTTCCCCATTTCCGAGGTTAATCATTTCTGTGAGTTCCTGATGAGGTAAAATCTCATTTTCCTCCTGTTCCAGCATTCTCGACAAATCAGGGGGTAAGCCATAGTCATCCACCTCCTCTTCATTTTTCAATTCATCAACGTTCGGAATCATCTCAAAATCGATATTCAAATCGTTGTCTAGATTGTCTTCGTGTTCATTATTTAAAGACCTGCAAACAGGTAAAGTTGGACGCGTGTATGGGCGAGTATTTATTGGCTAAAAGAATAGATGAAAGGAAACATGCAAAAAGGTTGATGAATTATGAAGCACATTATGCATTGTCATTTATTTAAATGATGAAGGTAACAGAAAGCCCTACTTAAACAAGAAATTACTCTTAACACCCTTGGGCATAGGCATTTAGATAAAATTGTTCATTACATTTCGGAAGACTTAAAGATGATGGGCAATTCTGTGGCTGTCCAATTGCTTAGCTCCTCTCCTGGCAGTACTGGATACACCATAGGGATCTCGTTAAATTCTTCATCTTTGATCATATGGATTGATAGCTCACCAAACATCCGTGGAACCTGATTGACCTCGTCCGATGCCTTGCACCCCACGAATCGAAAGGTTTCATACAAAAAGGGAATGGTCTTTTTCCAAAATTCTTCCTCCTCACTTTCTTCATAAAACTCGATTTCTGACAAATCCATTAGCTCTTGTAACTTAAGACGAAAGCCATCACAATTTTGAATGGAATGTCCAACAACCCCCATATGGAATTTGCAAGAAAGGGTGAGATCATGTCCTACTTCTTTTATCTCTATCGGTTCTGGAGTGATGGCTTTTATTTTGGACAACGCCTCAAACACTCTATCCATCGGTGTTCGAATCTCGTCGACGTTCTTTTTCACCCTTCGAATCATCCCTTCATATATTGCATTCACTATCGGACCTCCATGGTTAAGCAAGGGATTCCCATCAACATTTGAATTATCTTTTTTAGCAAAATTTAAAAATCCTGCCTTAATGAGCGCTTGGACCTTATGTTTTAAAGTAGTACAATTCTCGGTGGAGTGCCTTTGAATTCCAAAATGGTAATCACAATGCGCATTCGGGTCATACCATTTCGGGAAAGGTGGTCGGAGTGGTTCTAAAGGGGTTCGAGCAAGGAGTCGATTTTCTATGAGTTGTGGCAGCAATGTAGTGTAAGGGACTGGAATATGATCAAACTTTGGTCTTTCTGGGGTAGTTTTAGGTCCTCTTTGACCATGGCCAGGATTATTGGTTGAAACTACCGGTCTTGATGGTGGAGTTTGTGGAAGAACATTGGTTTGAAATGTTGATTGCGGGACAGGTTGGTACACATATGGGTTTTGTGTGATGTTGCCTATGTTTGGATAGAAGGGTTGGTATGGGGGGTACGGGTAATATGGGTTAAAGTTGTGGGCTTGTTGGCCATCGTGAACGACTGCTTGCACATCCCCTTCTTTCTTCTTGGGCGTACTCCCTTTCTTCGAGCTGACAACTTCATGCCCTTCAATTTTTCCACTTTTGATAGCTCCTTCTATTATTTCTCCCGATAAGACCAAATCTGTAAAGTTTTTCGTGGCATTACCGATCAAACGCTCATAGAATGGAGCTCGGAGTGTATTTATGAACAAAACAGTCATCTCCTTATCAGTGAGAGGTGGCTGAACTTGCGCTGCTGTATCTCTCCACCTTTGGGCATATTCCTTGAAATTCTCGCTTTGCTTCTTTTCCATAGTCTGCAATGACAATCGATCAGGGGCTAATTCAGCCACATGCTTGTATTGAGCTATGAAGGCCCTTGCTAAGTCTTTCCAAGTCTTAATACGGTTTCGATCTAGCTGTACGTACCACCGAGCAGCTGACCCAGTCAAGCTGTCTTGGAAAAAATAGATCAGTAACTTATCGTCGTGAGACTGTGCAGCCATCTTCCGACAATACATGGTAATATGTGCCATGGGACACTTTGTTCCGTCATATTTTTCAAATTCTGGAACCTTGAACTTGGCAGGGATCAATACATCCAGCACTAAGCACAGCTCGGTTGCGTCCATGGTACCAAACCTATCAACGCCTTCGATAGCACGAAGACGTTCTTCCAACAGATCGTACTTCTTCTGATCTTTTTCATTTTCTCCCGTTTGTGACGAGTCCTTTCTCAGTTTCTCTTGCTCTTTTGGATCGTCTAAATCTGGGACGTGTATTGGTTTAGCAGGATTTATCCCAGGATATGGCCCCAATCGCCCATGAGTCGGTTGATGGCCCATCGGAGGTGGTGCATTGTAATAAACAGATGGCATCACTTGAGGGTGGACCCTTTGAGAGGTTTGGGCATGTGGTGGAGTGAACCCTGGGGGATAGGGTGGATCATCCCTTTGATTTCCACTGTCTTGAGCTGGTGGGTTTTCTGAAGAAGTTGACTCTTCTGCAACCCTTTTTCCTTTACTTAAGCTTGTTATCGACTCCATCATCCTTGCTAACTGTTCTCTCATTTCTTCTTGAGCTCTCTCCATTCTATCCATTCGCTCACTTTGTTCTTCTTCCATGATCCTTGCTCGTCGACGCGTATTATGAACACGTTGGTCACTTGGCTTAGGTGGTCGAGCTATTTTTGGAACCTTATTGTAATCATAAACGTGAATTAGATGCATGTATGAATGAAAAAATGAACCCCTTATCTTTATTTACAGGTGAAAATACTTATTGTCATGAAATGAGGATTTATGCACATATGAATAATCATGTACTAAAAGTATCTGTCACATAACACCCCTCAACAAAGTAATTCAGTGCATAAGCTATTGTTTCTTGTTGCAATTCAGGAGTCATCTTTTGCATCTACTTCGTTAATGGTTGTCAAATGACATACTTTTCCTATATGCAAAATTATGATGCAAACATGCATATGCAAAAAAATTCAAGTTAGCACTATAAACAAAAATTTCAAAAGATGAATGAAAGTAATTAGTAACCTGATACCTTTATTATTCGCGGAGAAGAATTTAGAACAAGGGGATTATGAAAATTCCTTCATGTGTACCTAGTCAAAAGGTATATTCTCACCGGTGAAGCTCTACCTAAGCAAAGGCGACTCTCGGTATTCTACATGCTGAGTTTGGGTTGAAAATGGAGCTAAAGGTTCCCAAATCGCTCCTCACTGTCGTTCACACGGACTAGTGAGGCACCCCGATCCTCACCCATTACGGGCTTCAAACGGACTAGGTTCGATCTGAGTGGGAGTCTTCACTAGCCCGTGCGGAGGTTATCACCTCACGAGAGCGTAGCTACTTAACTCCCCCCTAATTAAGGACAAAGCCCTGGTGGAAGGCTTATGCATGAATGCAAGATGTGTAGTGTGTGAGAAGGAATATACTGATCTCGGACCAACAATTTCACGCTCCCCTTATCCTAAATTTCCCGCAATTATTAAAAATAGTGAAGTAATAATAGCAAAATAAATGAATGCATTAAACAAAAATATGCAAAATTGATGCTAGGGAAAACAACAAATTATTTAAGGCTTAAGATAACTTATGATTAATTAATGGCTTGACTCTCGATGTCCCCAGCGGAGTCGCCATCTGTCGTAACGTGCGGGTCCGGGAACCCGTCCGTCAGATGCGGGGAAAAATTAAATATGTGTGGGAGTCGCCACCAATCTTTTTTATCTAGGTGTGATTGGTCACCTATTAACCCGATTCTTAATCGACGAAGTCCTAAATTAATTTTAGGTCCGTCGAAAGAACGATAACTAGTCCACGTTTTTTAGAGATGGGTTCGGGAGTGCGATTACGCACGGAGAAGGGTTAGCACCTCCGTGACGCCCGTTCTACGAACGGTACCATTTAATCTTAAGTTTTCTTAATATAGCTTTTTCTTAGTTTAATCCCTATTTTATTAATTAAATTTTTATTGAATTGCCAGACTGAGTTTTTCACTTGGTTTTATGTATGCATATGATGCAAGCGTAGAATGATGTCGTGACTTGTTTATTTTAAATGATGGAGTCGGTAATCTTTTATTGAAAAATTATTCGAAGACCATCCCAACGCTTTGGTGAAGTCTCGAAATTCTCCTCACCTAGAGATATCCCCGGAAGAACTCGTCTCTACAAGCTCCTCAGGAAAATCCCATCATCGGGATTCCCGCGCCATTTGCAAAATAAGAGTGGCATGCAATGACAGTATAAAGTAATGGTATCTACATGCGCGCGTTTATTGATTGTTTTAAAAATTTTTTGATTATTTATTATTTATTATTTATATATATACTTTATTTTTTTGGTTTTCTATTCAAATCCATATTTGTTGTTGGTCAATTTTTTTACTTGATTACAAAGCTTATCTAATAAATAATTAATTAATTTTTAAACGATTGGATTAACTTTATTTAGTAATATTTATTTAAATTAATTCGAATGTAACAAAATTTTCCTACATATATTATTTTTTAACAATGACTATTTGACTTAACGGGTATTGGAGTTTAGAGTTCGGACTTATCCCGACGCTTCGGTGAAAATTCGTCTCGAACTTTGCACCCAAAAAAATTCACTTAAAAAAAAAGTAACTCTTTGCCTTTCTTAAGTGAAATTTTTCCAATAATTATTTTATTTTTTCATTCATTTTTTATATATATATATATATATTTTTATATTCGTATCATGTATTTTTGTATGTATATTATATTTACAACTATCTAAATATATTTATAATATAACTATTTCTTTCTCTTTTTTATTTTATTCTTCGCATTTACTTACTCTTGTTATTATTATTATTTAATTATTTATTTGATTTCTTAAATATATTTTTTCTTATTTATTATTTTATAAATATATTTATAACTTTTGTCAAAACTATATTGAATGTTAATAAAATTAATACTAATAATATAATAACTCAAATAACAAAAAATACAAAACTTATCTAATTTTGAGTCCGATGAAACTCAGGTGAATTCAAGAGCCCACAACTTTTTTCTTATCTTGTTTCGTGATCAACTTGCTTTGTCTTCTTTTTTATTTTCCTTTTCTTTCTTTTTTTCCTTTCTTTCCTTTCTTTCTCTTTTTTTTTTTTCTCTTTCTTTTCTTCTCCCTCCCCGCGGGTCCCCCTTCTCTTTTTTCTTTTTCTTCTTCCTTCCTTTCTTTCTCCTTCTCTTTCTCTCCTTTCTCCCCGCGGGTCCCCCTTGTCTTTTTTCTTCTTCTTCTTTCGTCCTTTCTTTCTCCTTCTCCTTCTTCTCCCGTTGGCTTCTTTTTTCTTTCTTTCTCCTTTGCCGACCTCTCACCTCTCTCTCTCTCTCTCTTCTTCTTCTTTTTTTTTCTTTTCTTGCTTTTTTTTGTTTTTTTGTCCCCCTCTCGATTTTTTTACAGGTGCCCCTTTAAAGGGGGTTCTGACACTAGGGAGTTGGTGGCCAGAACTCCATCACGGGTAGTGGGTGGGGGACGTACGTCCAGCCATCCTTTTTTTTTATATATATATATATTTTTTTTCTTTATTTATTTTATATATTTTATTTTATAATTTAAATTTTTTGTTTTAAGTGTCTACAATCTCTTACTTAGGATTGAACTAATAAGTTGACTCAAGCTTTTTTTTTTTCGTTGAATGGTGCGATCTAATCTAATTCAATAAGTTCAAAAAATTTTGTAAGATATTTTTTAAACACAAACACAAAATCATCTGTTAATTATGTAAGTTGATATTAAAAACACATAACTTACTATTATTATCATATAAATATTTAATAATAATTTTATAAGTATGTAAAATTGATCAAATGTTAATATAAAGTTTATATCTAAGTAGTAGATTTTTATATGATTTTTTCTTATAATTAAAATATTTAATATTATAGAAAAATTCTCATTAACGACCCAGTAAGCCTAAGCCTATTGAAATGCATAAAGACAAGCATGTTTGTGATAAAAATTTTCACTTTTCTACTCTGTCCTCTGTTCAATTGATCCTGGAAGATGAGAGACACAGAGAGGGAAGAATGTAGGAAGAAGAAACTTTATCCTAGTCCTTATCCATTGATTTTTCTACCATACTTTTATTGTGAGGTAAATTTGGGTAAGTTGAGTTCCGGTGCGTGAATGTGATATAGCCACAAGTGCTATCCAGCTTTCAACAGATATTTTAAAACCAGAATAAAGTAGGGACAGCGAGAGTTATCGTTTCAGTGAATACTAGTTTATCTCCACGACTACTGTTTCTGTTTTGTCACCATTCCTGATTGACTATAATTACTGACACAACAATGTCGTGTGCACCCTTTCTTTTCTCTTTTAATCAATTGCTGTCAGTAGCCTTACGATTACCTATCAATTTATCACTATTCTAAGCCTTATCACCTTACTATGTTTACTGGATGGAGGGGACCTGCTCTGCCTTTTTTTTACGTCTTTGTAATTTGCCTCTCCTGATATGGATGAAAGTTTGAAGAGAGCTACACAAGAAGGAAATATTGTTGAATTATATGCATCAATCCAAAGAGATGGAAATGTTTTGAGGCAGATTGATGAGATGGAGTTCGTTGACACTCCATTACACATAGCTGCAGCTGAAGGGTGCTTTGATTTTGCCATGGAGGTAATGATCTTAAAGCCGTCATTCGCTAGGAAGCTAAACCAACAAGGCTTAAGCCCCATTCACCTTGCGTGGAAAAGGGGCGTAAAGACAAAATTTTAAGGTGTTAATCAAAGTCTGACTCAATCTGATCCATGAACACCCTTAATTAGAATTCGAGAATTTCTCTTTAACGTCTAGACTTCAAATTTTAAGATATAAGAGACGGGATTACCAGAGGAAAAAAAGACATTTTTTTTCTTCCGCCAAAAGTGGAATTTATTTATATATATGTCACCGACCACTAGACAAAGAGTAGAGAAAATAACAACATAATTCCTACTAAAAATAAGGCATAGCCGGAAAGCACCATTAGCTACAAGCAGAGAACATATAAATGTCACACAACATCACAAAGATCGGACCATGAATCATTTGAACACGAAGCTGCAAACATAGAGTCTCTGTCCACTCCATATTTAGCTAGACCATCGACAAAGGAGTTCGCCTCACACAAATTATGGACAATGGCTACATCACCGATGGACTGCATAAGACTGTCAATCTCATTAAAAATATGTCATTTATCCCACGGTCTCTATTACTAGCTTCCTCGTACCTGCAAGTAAGGATGATGCAAATAAACGAAGGGCATATATTTGAGAACCTAGAATCCAAAATGTCTCCTTTTGTAATTAAAGACTACTAGTGGATGTATATTGCCTGAGAACCACAAATCCGTATAAAATTGCAGGATGGATATGCCAACATTGACGGACCTCGTCGCCTTTTTAGCCACCATTTAATTTATCATAGCACAATATAAATGTGTGTCAAAAATGTTATCTTTCAATTATTCTTACCGCACGCTGAAAAAGGTAAAGAAGACAATGCTATCACGGATTAACTATTTGATTGGACGTCACAGAACAAGTTGTAATGAAGTAGTTCTCATGACGCCGTCCCGCTAAACCTCATCATTGCACGCAACGCCTCGAAGGGTACGTGAAGTTGCTCTTTAACCATGGCTAATTGAAGTGACTTTTTTTGTTTTTTTATGACTAGTTGCTTCACTTGCTTTTTCCATAACTACGAGTAGATTGCTCTTGTTTGTTAATTATATATGAAAAAATTATAAAAGAATAGTTTTTTTTTTAAATTTAATTTAAAAATTTTATTTTTTATAATTTTAATTATTTTTAATTAATTTTTGATATAATTTGATAATAATATCTTTTAAATAATTTTAAATAAGTCAAAATAGTTTAAATTTTTTTCATCTCGTCATTTAGATAAAAATTTTAAAATTAAATCTCGATTTCTCTCTCTGATTAAATACTATCTATCTCGTCATTCAATAATGATATCAAGTTTTTATTTTATTTTATTTTATTTTTTAAAATAGTAAATTTTAGGGTTTTCAAAGATAATGAATAGCGATTTTACTCTTCAATGGTGATTGCAGGCAATATGATAGATTTGGTAATTGGATACTTTTTGATGATGACTTGCTTCGAAACATGTGCTGTGATGAAAATACCTGTGTTGATGAGCTGGATCAGATTAATTAAAATGATAGGCTCAGGGAAAAAAATAGTTAAAACATGTTTGATGGATTTTATAGTGGTTCACGATTTTATTATGTCTAGGATTGAGATGACTGTTAAACATATTTGCTGAGAATTTTAATTTTTTTATGAGATTTTGAATTAAAATTGTTCAAGTAATATTTTATAAAGAGAGTATATTTTGTTTTTGCATAAGAGGAGTGAGCAAGGCCCTCTCGATAGAGATTTATTTTGTCTTGCTTTGGAGAGTTATAGAGTTTTGTAACCTATCTTTTATGAAATGCATAATTTCATGGCTTAGCAAATAAAAAAAGTACGTGTTTTATGTTTTTGAGTTTATTAGTTTATTCATAAAACCTCAAAGTTAAAGAGTTGAAATTGATTAGACTGGTTTTTAAGTATTACAAGATTGATTTTTAGGCATTACGTAATTTAATTACTACGTGACTGATTTTTAGAAAATACATTATTGATTTTAAGCATTATGTGACTGATTTTTAGACATTACGTGACTGATTTTTAAGTAATACCTAAGTCGCACAATGCCTTACTAACAAGTTACGCAATACCTATCAACTAGTCACGTAATACCTTATCAAAAACTAGTCACACAATGCTTTATCAAAAACTAGTCACACAATACTTAAAGTCAATCATGTAATGTTCAAAGTCAGTCATATAATACTTAAAAACTAGTAACGTAATTCTCAAAAATCACCAAAATTATTGAATTTCATTTAATAAGATCAACAACTTCAAACGATATACCATATTTTATTTAACAATATAATTAACGAATATGAATGCTCAAAGTGTTTAAAAATTTTTCTTCATATATCAAAAATATTTCAAAATACTTAAAAATATTTAAAACGCTCACAAATTTTTTTCATGTATCAAAAACTATTCCAAAATATTCAAAATGCTTAAACATTTTTTTTGATAAGAAATACTCTAAAAATGAATAATCTGATAAGGAAAGTTAAAAAAATATGAGTCAGTTTGAGACGCAGATCTAAACATACTTGATCTGTTAATAAATTTTGAGTTGAGGAATGAAGTCAAATAAATAAGTCAATTTTATTAAAGATAATTTTATCTAAATTTTAATTCTTTTAAATAAAAATAATTAAAATTATAAAAAAATCTATTACCAAAAACACCTTATACATATAGACACATTTAAAAAAGAGCTAATTATATATTGGTTCTGTTTCCTTTCTATATTATCCTCTATTTCTTTATGCTTTAAACTGCTCTAATTTATCATGTTGTTATTTATTCGATGTCGATATGGCAAAATCATTGATTATAATAAAATTTTTACTTTAAACCATGTACAAAGAAAAAATTATGAGAAATTTTATTATCTCTAAATAATTTAAATTTAAAAAATAAATGAAAAATATTAAATTTTCTCCCTTAAAATTACTAACAGAGTAATACTCTATGTAATGCTTATTAACTTTTTATTAGAACAATATCTAAAAGAAGAAAACTTATACTAAATTTAAATTCATGTCATCTCGAATTAGTTTTTCAGATCAATTCGGGTTTAAGTTATTCGAATTTGGATTGATTTTGATTGGGATCAAATTAAGTAGGATAAAATTCAAAAACACAAGAGCAACTGAATTCCATTATGGTATGCTTGATGAATGTTTCACATGGAAAGGGACAAAATAGAAACCATGGCTTTATAAAGTCATCAGCCCAAGCAAAATAAGACCAAGACTTGAGCAAAGGACCCCAACTTTCTTTAAAAGCCTGTGGGCATGGTTATTCCATTTATGCCTTAAAAGTTGTGAAGAAGTAATATAGTAGATAATAGGTAATGTTGTTAGCATTAATTCAGTTACCCACTATGCTTTTGAATTAAGATAATTCAGTTATACACCTTATACATAACCCATTTTCGTTTGGAATATTTTATTTTAATATATTGGACAGATGACATGATTTTGAATCGAGAAACAAAAAAGATACGGAATGACTTGAAGGCATTTTTTTAAGTACATATGAGGAAGTATAAGTAATTATTAATTAAGAGTTTATATAGTGGGTTGATTTTATGATTAGTTGCCTGACTTGCTTCTTTCCTCTTTATATTATCCTCTGCTTCTTTATTCTTTAAGCTGCCCTAATCTTTTCTTGCAAATTTCATCAGTTTTCAGTAGTCTGGATATTGCTGCATAATTTATTATCCCCAGCATAATGGATTGGAGGATGAGTGAGGCTGCTCAAACAGGAAACATCAACGTATTGTATGAATTAATCCAGGAAGATCCATATGTTTTGGAGCGTATTGATCAGGTGCCTTTTCTTGATACACCTTTACATATAGCAGCCTGTGCTGGGCATGTTGATTTTGTGATGGAAATGATGAACTTAAAGCCATCATTTGCAAGAAAGCTAAACCAAGCTGGGTTTAGTCCCATGCACTTAGCTTTGCAAGATGAAAAAATCCAAGCAGTGCTTCGACTCCTAAAGTTTGATAAAGGCCTTGTTCGTGTCAAAGGGAGGGAGGGCATGACTCCTCTGCATCATGTAGTTGGAACTGGAAACCTTGATCTATCGATCAGGTTTCTTGAGGTTTGCCCCGAGGCTATTGAAGATGTGACTGTTCGAGATGAGACTGCTTTCCATCTCACAGTCAAAAACGACATGTTCGAAGCTTTTGAAGTCTTGATAGGATGGCTCCGAAGGAGCCGCCATGAAGCTGCCCAACGATGGGAAAACAAGCTACTGAGTTGGGCGGACATTGAAGGCAATACTATTCTGCACATTGCAGCCATCAGAAATAGTCCTCAGGTATGCTACCTATTTCAATGACTCCATTTATATGATGCCAGAGATCTAGTTTTATGAATATTAATTTGTTACTTTACCAATTATCAGGTTGTAGAAGTGTTGCTGGAAAATTTGAGTCAAGACCATATCAATTCCAAAAATTTGGAGGGATTGACGGCTCTAGATATCCTATTAGAACACCAAAGGAATGAAAGGCAAGTGGAGAATAGAGAGATAATGGATATTTTAAGCAAAGCCGGAGGTTTGCGTGGTTCCTCGCTTCCCAATAATCCCGACTCTTCAATCAACGTCAATTCATTCAGATCAAAGATGTCATATTTTCAAAAATTTGCAACAATCGCAGCTCGTGGAAAGAAGGGTATCTCATATGAGATGCGTAACGCATTTCTAGTAGTGACTGTGCTAATTATAACAGCCACTTACGATGCCTCATTAAATCCTCCTAAGAAGGGTGACGACGTTTCATTTCAGAATTACCAAGTCTCTAGTTCTTACACATTTTATCAGGGAGCAAATCCTCCTACGGGTGGCGGTAATTCTCTGCAGGACTTAACAGATTTAGTAGATGCATCTTCCATGTTTTGGTTATACAACACCTTAACTTTTTGGGTGGCACTGGGGTTAACAGCTTATCTCCTCCCAAGTCGTACAATCTGTTTGTTTCTTCTCATAACACTTTCCCTTTTCGGCTCCTGTTACATGCTTTTAGTAGCTGTTGTCTCATGGAAACTACAATTTCTTATTTCTCTTACACCTTCACCCTTCTCGTATCATGCTCTTTCCGTTGTGAACTACTGCTTGTCAACGTTAATAGCTGTCCTGGTGGCGTTTCGGATCGCCCGTTATGTTTTCTACAGATTTGTACCCAGAAGAAAGATTTTCTGCCTCGTACAATTTGTTTCCTTTCTGCTTATAGTTATTTGTATTCTTACTCCAGCTGTGTTAAATGTCGAAACCATATTCTTTCTGTGAAGTTAAGGGGGATTGTGGTTTTCTGTAAGGCAAATTCTTTCCTGGAACGTCCCCGTAAGCCGTGTACTAATTATTGGACTTTTATTGCAGCTTGGATTCTTGATGTATCTTCTTATTTTTTTCTAATGAAAGTTTGCATTGTCTGAGAAAATAAAAATATAGTTGACAAAAACTTCACCAACACAAAGTCTTGGTCCAGTTGATAGCGAGAAAGTGTATTTTCGCATCCTGTCTTCTTCCTTCGAAACGTTATGACGGAAACACCTCCATTTCCTAATTCAGCATGACAGCTGAGGCGGAAAACCAAAACAAAAGCATCTTTTTTTCTCTTCACCCCCTCACCCCGACCTCCACTCATCCAAAACACTCCGGCTGATATGGTATCTGGGCCAAACACCTCCACTCATTTCCCACTCTCTCCCTTGTAGTTACAAACTAAGCACCCTTTCACCATTGACCATGCACACTCCAGCCACTCAGCCCATCCACCATTCTTTCAAAGACCTCGCCCCAACTTTCAAGGTGGAGTACCACAAGCTAAAAGCGTGTTTGACCAAATTGGAATCATTTTCATCAAGAAGTTCAACACCAATACCAAAAATTTTGCTTTTGTTTTTAAGTTGATTCTCGATCCGAAATCATTTGAAATCATATTAACACTTTTTTTTTTACAGTTGTAGAAGTTTTATGTCAAATTTGCATAAAATAACTGTATCATATTATAGATTAGATATCACCAAACCATTATGTCCATCTCCAATGCCCCTATAGCACCCATTAGTGGTAACAGTTTTTTGTAACGCTTAGGCATTCACAACAATATTAAATAACATTATAGATAAAGGGCATCTTTGTCATAGTCTTCTTCTTATTATATGCTTTTTTTAAGTCCAGTATAAAAAGATACCCCTCATACTATCCTTCCTCATAAGATTAATAATCTCATTAGCTATAAGTGAAAAATTTGTAATTTATAATCTCATTAATGAAAGCAAATTGATTGCATCCAATCACCTCCACCGCTGCAAGTCTCAGACGGTTTGCTAAGATTCTAGCAAGAATTTTATACAAACTTTCCACTTGATTAATTGGTTTATAATTGCTTGACCCCATAAGACACTCATGCTTTGGAAAGAGAATTAGAAAAGATGAGTTTATGTAACTATTAAAAGAACACAAATTATAGAACACAGATTGTTCTATTGATTTTAGAAGAAGTGCAGATTAAAATCATCTTATCATGATACCTTTTTTTTTGTTTGCTTAGTCAACAAAGTTTTTTTATTAATACCAACATGTTTTACAAGCTTTGATATCCCAATTAAGAGGGAATATCGTTACAAGAACCGTCCCAAACATTCATTTATAGTTTGACCAAAATCATCGGTAAGCAACAACATAAAAAATACCCCATTCATCACCAAGTATAAAACAACTCAGTTCTTGGCTAACGAATCTGCCAAGAAATTTGCTTCCTCAATTTCCAAACCCAGACTCATGGCTAAGCTCTATAAATCTGAAACATTAATGATAATTGTAACTCGGACCAGACTCAATATATCAAGTGACACACAATGCATTCCTGGTACTAGTAGGTTTGGAAATAACAGCAATCTACCGAGCCATTTGTAATACGCCAGATGGTGTTCGACAAGCTGAAGCAGGTTCTAGTGAGGTTCCAAGTGGAGTAGGCAGCAATCATGGGTCCAGATAGTTTTCTTTTATTTTATATTCCAAACACTGCAACATTTCTCACCACGCTTTTCCTTACGGTTCTGTTTTAATAATTAATTTTTTTGACGAAGTGGTTCTCTTACCGTTGTTGCCATTAGTCGTTTACTATGTCATGTCCACGCTAGTCATAACCCCAACTGCAAAGTTTACTTGTTTCATTTGGCTTACTTTGGTGCTTGCTATTGCTTTTGGGTGTTGGTTATTGGGAGCTTATTTATATCGGTTGCTGAAAATAAAGAAGGTTAATAGGAGCTCAAGAGAACTCAAAGTCTCAGTGTTATTTTGAAAGGGATGGAAACATACACATCCTTTAGCATTAGCCTTTGCATAGATAGACGTTTTCAACATAAAATGTCGAGATGAATTTGAAAATTTTGATTGAATTTTTTGTGATTTATAGAGAAATGTTCATCTTCATACCCCCTGTCGCCATCCATGGCATCCTTCTGCTAATTATTTTCATCTTCATCAAAAAATAAAAACGTTAACTTCAAATGCTTATTCACAATTAAATTCACGTCTTACTTAGGGTTGAACTAATAGGTTGACCCAAGTTTTTTTTTATTTATTTTTTCATTGAATGGTTCGATCTAATCTAACTCAATAAGTTCAGAAAGTTTTTAAAGATATTTTTTAAACACAAACATAAGATCATCTATTAATTACATCAATTGATATTAAAAAAACATCACTTACTATTATTAATGTATAATTATTTAATAATAACTTTATAAGTATGTAAAATTTATCAAATATTAATATAAAGTTTATATCTAAATAATAGATTTTTTCATGATTTTTCCTTATAATTAGAATATTTAATATTATAGAAAAATTCTCATTAACGACCCACTAAGTCTAAGCCTACTCAAATGCATAAAGACAAGCATGTTTGTGATAAAAATTTTCGCTTTTCTACTCTGTCCTTTGTTCAATTGATCCTTGAAGATGAGAGACACTGAGAGGGAAGAATGTAAGAAGAAGAAAATCTATCTTAATCCTTATCAATTGATTTTTCACCATACTTTTATTGTTAAGTAAATTTGGATGAGTTGAGTTCGGATGCTTAAATATGATATAGCCACAAGTGGTATCCAGCTTTCAATAAATATTTTAAAACCAGAATAAAATATTTCAAGAGATATTTTAAATATGATATGCTTAAATATTGTATGGGTTCCCCATACAAAAATATTTATTTGACCGTATTGAAAAGGGCTTTTAGATTGCAACTTGAAATAAACATTTATCAATACAGAAATAAAATATTAATTTATTCTTATGGTAGGAACAAGAAGATTGACTCACAAACATCGACAATGACAGTTTAAAAATATAATCAATAAAGAATTTTGGTTAAAACCCAGTATACTGACCATTTCTGCGCGCGGAAAGTTTCTTTCACAAAAACAACTCCACAACTCCACCAATCAGGCAAGCAATATGGTACGCACAACCAGATTTGGTCTCACAAAAGCAGATAGCACTTGCGCTTTTGACCAAATTAGGCAATTTCTTACTTGGAAAATTTCCTTGGAACCTCCAAGAGCACCTCATGTGTAGTTTGTTTACTAATTAAGTGTATCAAACCCTTGAAACACATTGTCTGCCTCATCATTCTCCCAATTTCCTTTTGTTTATAGCTCTTGTTATCCTTGTCAGAATTCTCAAGATGGATGAGCTTTATGAGAGGCTGCGAAGGGCTTCCCAAGCAGGAAATATCGATGCATTATATGCATTAATTCGAGAAGATGCATATCTTTTGGAAGGCATTGATCAGATACCATTCTTTGATACCCCACTGCACATAGCTGCAGCTGCCGGGCACACTGATTTTACCATGGAGATAATGAACTTGAAGTTATCATTAGCTCTAAAGCTGAACAATGATGGCTTTAGCCCTATTCACCTTGTCTTGCAAAATGGGCAAGAAGAGACAGTCCTTGATCTCCTGGGAATGGATAAAGATCTCGTTCTAAATTTAAAAAAAAATATTAAAAGGACTAAAATAAAAACATTTTTATAAATTTCAACGGAAGTTAAATGTGGACATTCAATAAAATTTCAAGCCTTTAAGCTTTCTGTCAAGCATAATGGCTTAAAACCACTGCCCTGCATTTACAAAGAAACTCTATCTCAATCCTTATCAATTGATTTTTCTACCATACTTTTATTGTTAAGTAAATTTGGATGAGTTGAGTTCCGATGCTTGAATATGATATAGCCACAAGTGCTATCCAGCTTTCAATAGATATTTTAAAACCAGAATAAAGTAGGAGAAAGCAAGAGTTATCGCTTCAGTGAATACTACTTTATATCCACGACTACTTTTTCTGTTTGGTAACCATTCTTGATTGGCCTTAATTGACTGACACAACAGTGTCCTGCGCACCCTCTCTTTACTCTTTTAATCAATTGCTGTCAGTGGCCTTACGATTTACCGACCAATTTATCATTATTCTAAGCCTTATCACCTTACTATGTTTACTGGACGGAGGGGAACTGCTGAACTTTTTATTTTTATGAAGTGAAACCAATCCGAATGTCTCCAATGCTCTCTTAGTTATATGTGTCTTAATATCCTCTTCTATTTTCAGCACGTCTTTGTAATTTGGCTCTCCTCATATGGATGAAAGTTTGAAGAGAGCTGCACGAGAAGGAAATATTGTTGAATTATATGCATCAATCCAAAGAGATGGAAATGTTTTGAGGCAGATTGATGAGATGGAGTTCGTTGACACTCCATTACACATGGCCGCAGCTGAAGGGTGCTTTGATTTTGCTATGGAGGTAATGATCTTAAAACCGTCGTTCGCTAGGAAGCTAAACCAAGAAGGCTTAAGCCCCATTCACCTTGCAGTGGAAAAGGGGCATAAAGAGCTGGCGCTACATCTCATGCAAAATGATAAAAATCTTGTCCGTGTCAAAGGAAGGCTGGGTGAGACTCCTTTGCACTACGCAGTAACTGGAGCAGAAAACCTCGATCTCTTGGCCAGATTTCTAGAGGCTTGCCCTGAATGCATCCTAGATATGGCAACTACAAACCAGACTGCTTTGCACATTGCAACGAGAAACGATAACTTAGAAGCTCTTGAACTCCTATGTCGGATGCTTAGGAAGAGTGACTATTGTGAGGATGTGGTGAACCAGAAAGACAGGAATGGCGACACTGCCTTGCACATAGCTGCGCGCAATAATCAACCCAAGGTCCGATCTTTTCCCCTCTTAATTATTTTTACTTTTACCAAAAGAAGAATGGATTCTTTAATTTGGGATTGTATTTCACGGTCAATTGATTGTGGCTTTTGTTTGTCTCAAACTCTCTATCAAACAGATGCTCAAACTGCTATTAAAATGCAAGGCTGATAAGCTTGCGACCAATCAGGCTGGTAGGACGGCACTGGCAATTGCCTGCGAACTTAATAACAGAGAGAGCATTAAGATTCTGCGTGGTTGGCGAAGTGCAAAAGTTTTAAGCTATCAATATAAGATTCGGAAACAAATGTTTAAGACTGTGACAAAGGCATCAGAAGTAATTTTTCAAGGTATGGATAGTATATCAAGCGAGGATCGCAATGCCTTACTAGTAGTTTTAGGTTTGCTTCTAACAGCTACCTACCAAGCTAGTATTAGCCCGCCGGGTAGTGTTAGGCAAGGTGATGGCTCCTCAAACTCCGATTCCACTGTGGGCAAATCAGTCATGGATCAAGTTAATTTTCTTCTTTTCTATATTCCAGCCTGTACTGTCTTCCTAGTAGCGTTTTTCCTAACATTGGGCCTCCTTAGACCTTACCCCCATCGTTTCAAGACTGCTCTTCAAGTACTACTTGCATTTCTTGCTATATCTTTCAACGAAGCAATAACTTTCATAGCACCAACTGATTTCGCGACGGATGTTATCAATTTGTTTTCAGTGTTGGTTTTTGTTTTAATGATGGTCATGTGTGTTGCTTATCGGGTATCAAAAGTTAGCGTTTTATTTCTAGGATGCTGGTTAGTGCCTGATCTGTATGGCCCATTGCAGATAGGAGCCTATTTAATTATAGGGTGTTGGTTATTTTTTAGTCTATATGATCCATTTTGGATAGGATCCATTGGAATTGTAGTATGCATTTTAGTACTATATGAGTTTATTCACAGCTGGATTGTAATTGGCATAGTTTCAGTACCCATGGTATTGCTTGCTTTGTTTCTATTGTGGTTAGAAGTAGTGCAATGAGAACGTTGGCTGACATGGCACCCCTCAAGGCATACGGACACCTAATGCTGAATGAGGATCTAAACGATGGCTGCTCCGGCATCTAGATATTTTTTATTTCCGGTTTTGTATCTTTTTTGTTGTATCATAATGTACCACCCATAAATTCAATTCCTCCTGTATAAAATCATCTCCACTTTTTAGTGTATCTTTTTACTGTACTTTATTTCGCTTATAATATGTGCTGATATGTTATTAATACTGTTTTTGTTTTAAATTAAACTTTAGGCTTTCACTCATCATAAAAATTTCAAAAAAAATATGATGATATTAGCATTTATTGTAAATTATTTTATGTATAGTATTTTCGTTATAAAATTATGATTTCATTGAGAATGGGATAACTCTCCCAAGCAAAAACAAAAATGGGGGGTTTCAAGCCTTTAAGCTTTCTGTCAAGCATAATGGCTTACAACCACTGCTCTGCATTTACAAAGAAAGACTAACAGCAGAGCGTGAATAAAAGGATAAATCTGGGTTCCCCACACAAAAATATTTATTTGACCGTATTGAAAAGGACTTTTAGATTGCAACTTGGAATAAACATTTATCTATACAGAAATAAAATATTAATTTATTCTTATAGTAGGAACAAGTAGATTGACTCACAAACATCGACAATGACAGTTTAAAAATATAATCAATAAAGAATTTTGGTTAAAACCCAGTATACTGACCATGTCTGCGCGCGGAAAGTTTCTTTGACAAAGACAACTCCACCAATCAGGCAAGCAATATGGTCCGCACAACCAGCTTTGGTCTCACAAAAGCAGATAGCACTTGCGCTTTTGACCAAATTAGGCAATTTCTTACTTGGAAAATTTCCTTGGAACCTCAAAGAGCACCTCATGTGTAGTTTGTTTACTAATTAAGTGTATCAAACCCTTGAAACACATTGTCTGCCTCATCATTCTCCCAATTTCCTTTTGTTTATAGCTCTTGTTATCCTTGTCAGAATTCTCAAGATGGATGAGCGTTATGAGAGGCTGCGAGGGGCTGCTCAAGCAGGAAATATCGATGCATTATATGCATTAATTCGAGAAGATGCATATCTTTTGGATGGCATTGATCAGATACCATTCTTTGATACCCCACTGCACATAGCTGCAGCTGCCAGGCACACTGATTTTAGCATGGAGATAATGAACTTGAAGCCATCACTAGCTTTAAAGCTGAACAATGATGGCTTTAGCCCTATTCACCTTGCCTTGCAAAATGGGCAAAAAGAGACGGTCCTTGATCTCCTGGGAATGGATAAAGATCTCGCTCTAAATTAAAAAAAAAAAAATATTAAAAGGACTAAAATAAAAACATTTTTCTAAATTTCAATGGAAGTTAAATGTGGACATTCAATAAAATTGAGAGAGTATCTTATATTAATACATCTGTTATGAATATTTTTATAAATATCCATTTATGTTATCTATATCTAAATCTAATGTAAATTAGATTGGATTAAGATTTAATCCATCTAATCCTTAAGTATTATCTTCATATTATAAATTCAATCTAGATAAGTAGTTATTAGCTTATAAATAGACTCTTTCACTTTATTTGTAAATATAGATTTGAAAAAGATCTTTTTACTCCCTCTGACTACTTTCTTTCCTTCTGAATACTTTCTTTTATATTTATCTTTTAGTTGTTCTTTTAGATTTATTTAATAATACATTATCAGTACAATTCTTTGATCTCTCAAGTTTTAGAATTATTATGTTTTCATTATCTTCAAGTTTCAAAAGGATTTCAATGATTGGGTTTTGATTTCTAATTTCAGAAAATCAAATAAGTGATTTGATATCTTTTTAGTATTTTCATTCTCTTAAAATCAACCTTAATATGAACTTTATTATCATGTTGTATATATTATATTATGTCTCTTGATTGGAAAGGGAATTTGCTATTATATAACTATTAATGAAAAATTATAATATCCATTTCTTGAAGTGAATGTGAGAAATGAGCTGTCAAGAAAAAAATTATAAATTTGTCAATTTCCTGAAGTGAATGCGACATCATTTAATATTATGATCATGGTCATGAATCTATCTATTTCCTAAAGTGAATGTCACATCATTTAATAATTATGATTATGGATATGGAAGAGGTCGTTATAATAATTTACACTATCACTATTTTAATTCTAATTATAATTTTGCCACCAGTAGTGGATAATAATTTTACCATCAGAATCTAAGAATAATTTTACCACCAGAAGTGGATGGATAATTTTACTATCAGAATCTAAAGATAATTTTGCTACCAGAAGTGGATGGATAATTTACCACAAGTAGTGGATGAATGTCATCATCTACTAAAAAATGGATAATCCATCATAAGTGGATAACCTATCATATGTTGATCACCCACCAAAAGTGGATGTATACTTGTAACCTACCACAAATAGATGAAAACTTTCAATGCACCAAAAGTAAATAGATACCTTAAACCACTAACCCACTAGAAGTGGATAACTAATCAAAAAGTGGATGAATACCTGTAACCCACTAAAAGTGGATAAATAATGAAAAGAATAAAAGAAATATAGAAAACGTATTCTTATTGATGTGGCATGAAAGATCATTGGTCATATACTTGTTGTACGTCTTAAATTTTATCAAGCATCACTGAAAATTAAAACATCTTGTGATAATTTTAATCATGGCCAAGTTGTACAGTACATCAAGATATTTGTCCATTTTGAAGGAGGAATTGATTACATGATTGGTAACAAAAATATGTATTATTGATTTTCTTGTCCTGACAAAGGAATTGATCATTCGATTGGTAATAAAAATATCTGAGAATGAACTTAATAGTAATTGGTACATTTAGTATAACTATATTATGAAGATGCTTTAATATGTTTAAATGATATGTTCTTATTATGTGTTTTAATTCTATATTTAATATTCTTTTATGTTAATTTGTAAGTTTCTTATTGTATATATTTATGGATATTCATATTGTTAGATCTAAGATCTATAATGTATATATATATGTCTAGCAGGCATTGCTATAACACACATTATATTTAAAGATAAAAAATATTTTTTCTACTTGACAATGAAAAAAAAAGTCAATGTCAATTCAATATCTGGTAGTCTAAGATTAATTGAAGGCTTCAGAAGAGCTAATATTTTACTAGCTTGAGGAATAGAGTAATAGAGGATGTGTTATTTTCTATTAAGTCTCAAAGAAGTTTATTAAGTTTTAAAAATATTTGTTTAAATAGATATCATATTGAGACACCAAATGAAAGAGACACTTCATACCTCCATGTTACATCCATTATCTCAAGTAGAAAGTATGTGTTAAAAAAAATTACTCGCTCTGTTCTTAGAATTAAACTATCAAATATTAGAATAATTGAACCCATAGTAAAATTTGATATCAAATAGATATAAAATATTAGAAGTGTTGCTGGAAAATTTGAGTCAAGACCATATCAATTCCAAAAATTTAGAGGGATTGACGGCTCTAGATATCGTATTAGAACGCCAAAGGAATGAAAGGCAAGTGGATAATAGAGAGATTATGGATATGTTAATGAAAGCTAGAGGTTTGCGTGGTTCCTTGCTTCCCAAAAATCCCAACTCTTCAATCAGCATCAATTCATTCAGATCAAAGATATCATATTTTCAAAAATTTACAACAATGGTAGCTTGTGGAAAGAAGGGTATATCAAATGAGATGCGTAACACATTTCTAGCAGTGATTGTGCTAATTATAACAGCCACTTACGATGCGTCATTAAATCCTCCTAAGAAGGGTGACAATCTTTTATCCCAGAATTACCAAATCTCTAGTTTTTCCAGATTTTCGCAAGAAGCCAATCTTCCTATGGGTGGCCATAATCCTTCGCAAGACCTCACAGATTTAACAGATGTATCTTCTGCTAGAATTCGACCTCATGCTCAAACATGAAAATAATAAATAATTAAAATAGTAATGCAGTAAAAAAAATAAAATAATATTTAATCAGCGAAACAGTTGAATCCTACAATATCAATATTTGTGTTTTTTCATGTAACTTTTAAATGAATAATGAACACTCATAAGTTTAAGAGTTACATACCTTACTCTGGATATTGTAATCAAGAGCCAATTAAATCCAAATCTTTGCTTCTTCACGTTTAGGATTTGTCAAATCTTTAGCCACCCAAGTGTTTGGTCTCTAACAATAATCCAGACAGTGACTGAATAAGACCTTCTCAAAGGTAGGATTTTTACTTGTGCTAACAAATATTGTTTCTAAAACAAAAAGATCAAAAATTCTTGCTAACTCTTATTTTTGTCAGGCAAAGAAAACTATTTTCTTTCCTTATTTTATGAAACAGCTGAGAAGTGGTTTTTGAGGCTTCAGGTTTTTAGTTTGCTAATATAACATATTTATATAGCCAAACTAATACGTAATCCTAAATACAACAGTTGTATTTTAATTTAATTAAGTCTCTGAAAACTTAATTAATTTTTCACTTTATTTTGGTTTCTTTTAATTAAGTCTAACTTAATTAATTATTTTTATTTAATCTCAATCATGTCACTTAATGTGTGCGATCCATTAGGCTTCTAACATGTTGGCAATAAATATAAGTCATAATCAAATATCAATTTGATAATTAATTTATATTTATAGATCATGAGCGGCATCTAGCAATACATCATGACTACCAAAATGTTAGAGAGTCAATTAAAGAATTTGACAAAGCCCTTTAGTGATAAGCCTCTCAGTGCAATACGGTCTTTTCATCAAATATCTCGGATATGTCATTAAGCATGACTCAGTGTCTACTTCTAACATTCCATATTAGTTCTCATAATTCATGACTAACCTTATGAATTTAGAAAACTAACTTTTCTCAAATTCATCATGCTTTGGCTAAAGACTTTATACAAGTTAATCAAGAATTGAGAACAAGTGAGATACATCCCCTCATATCATTTAGGGTGATGAATTATCTCTTGACCACTCATTCACCTTCGCATGTTTCATGGCATACCCAAAAACACCATGTTTAGGCATCTAGTTGCTTCCAAACCCGTATGAGTAAAATCAAAGTATGTCCTTCTCCATACAAGATGACTTGGTGTCTCAAGTCCAAGGACTAGTTGCACAACTATCACATGAGAATATTTTTCATAGACACTTGAGTGAAATACCAAATGAAGTTCTCATAGCAGGTCATATTCAGTGAACTTATTCTTTAACAAGCACCTACATGTTATCCTCAAGTATCCCATATACTTCAATCTATGAAATCGATTACTTACTTCCCAAGTAAGGAGGCTTAACATGTACCAGTCTTTGAGCATTGTCAATGCCTTGTCTTGACAACACAATGACCAGGAACAATTTTAGGAATATGGCTTTGATGCATAGTGATCTCATAATTGTAACAAGTTTACAATTCCCTTACAAGGCCTTTATATTCCATAGGTTTCATCCAATTAGTTCTTAATAACTCCTTATTATTGCACTAACATGAAGGAAAACCTCTATCACATATAATTATGCAATTAAATATGCATTAAATTGACAATATATATTTCTTGACCAATCCAATTGGCTCAAGGGCATATACCAACATCTTCCATGTTTTGGTTATACAACACTTTATCCTTTTTGGTGGCACTGGGGTTAACAGCATATCTCTTCCCAAGTCACACAATTTGTTTGTTTCTTCTCATAACACTTTCCGTTTTTGGCTCCTATTACATGTTTTTAGTAGCTACAGTCTCATGGAAACTGCAATATCTTATTTCTCTTAAATCTTTACACTTATCGTATCATGCTCTCTCCATCATTAACTACAGCTTGTCAACATTAATAGTTATCCTGGTGGCTTACAGGATTTTCGGTTATGTTTTCTGTAGATTCGTACCTAGAAGAAAGATTTTTTGCCTCGCAGAACTTCTTTCCTTTCTATCTATTGCTTCTTGTATCATTACTCCAACTGTGCTAAATGTCAAATCCATAGTAAAGTTTAATTTCTATTAGTGTAAGCCCTGCAAGCCAATCAATTTTGTACTTGTAAAACATTTCATTAATTAGTTATATTTCATATTAAATACATTATGGATATTTTATATAATATATGAGGTATTTCTTTATCCATGAGTTTATTTATAATGAGTTATGAGAGACTTATGTAGATAAAGTCCTTCTAACATAATGGCCTTGCAAGAAATTACTTATGCATCAAAGCCTTGTTCCTAAATATGTTTCTAGGCATTTTATTGTCAAGCATAAGGACATTGACAATGCTCAACACATGTTAAGCTTTCTTACTTTGGAAGTAAGCAATTAATCTCATAGGTTGAAGCATGTGAGATACTTGGAGATAGTATGTGAGTGCTTGTTAAGAAACAAGTTCACTGAACATGACCCGCTATGAGAGTTCCATTTGGTGTTTCACTCAAGTGTCTATAAAAATACTCTCATGTGTCAGTAGTGCAAATAATCTTTAGACTTGTGATACTAGGTCATCTTGTATGTGAATTGTCATGCTTTGATTTTACCTCTATGGGTTTGGAGGTGACCAAATGTTTAAACAAGGTGCTTTTGGGTACGACATGAAGCATGCGAAGATGAATGAGTAATCCATAGAGGATTCATCACCCCAAGTGAATTGAAGGGGATATATCTCATTTGCTCCTGACTTATATTGATTAAAAATCCTTGACCTGGACAATATTAATAAGTCAATATAGAAGTTGCAAGGCTAATATGGATAAGTTAGAAAGTAGACACCGAACCAGGCTTTTTATCTATCTGCTATATATGATGAAAAGATTGAATTACACTGAGATATTATACACTGAAAGGTTAGTCAAATCATATTGACTCTCTTGACATTTGAGTGGTCATTATGTATTACTAGATGCCACTCATGATCTATAAATATAAATATAAATTCTTAATTGAATTAATTTATTTTTATTGACAAAATGTTGGGAACCTAATGGATCACACACATAAAGTGAATTGTTGAAATTAATTTGAGTTCAATTGGATGTGATCTAATTGATTTTACAGAGGCTTAATCCAATTAAGTATTGGGTTAAATCAAATATGATTTGATGAAATATCAAATAAAGGCCCAATTAGCCCAAGACATTTTATAATCCTTATTAGATATAAAGTAGGTCAATTCACTCTAGAAAAAAATCCCTTAGCCGCCTCTTGAATACAAAAAAAGAGTTCTGTTTTATTTTCTAATGTGTTGAGACAAGATCACAGCCAAAAGAAGAGAAATACAAGGGAGCTCAAAGTTGAGAGTTTGCTAGCACAAACTTCGACTTGGGGATTTACACACTCTTAGTGAAGAGATTTCGGTAAATTACTGTGTGGATCACCATTAGAGGCAGGATAATTGTGCTGCTATGATTTGATAAGTCCTAGTTGGTGTACAAAAGTTAAAAATAAAAAAAAAAGCCAAAAGGGACTCCACCAAAAAAAGTAGACTTTCAGATATGTCAAATCTCTCTTGTGGTTTTTCTAGATTAGTTTCAATTAAAGTGATCAATGGCTTAGGGGATTAAAATTTTAATAATATTCCGTTGCGTATGAGTCTTCTTAGCATGATTTAAATCCCCAACAATTTCTTCTTGTGATTATCATCTAATAGTTATGTGGTTCAGCTGTTTGGTTCCTTCGTCTCCTTCGGGCCACTTGAGGGGGAGTCTTTCTTTTGTATCTAGCTTAGCAATGATTTCTTGTTTTGGTTAGCTCAATTTACGTTTGTGAAGTTCTATTGCTTGGCTCTGAAAGAATTATTTGGATTGAAGCTGGTTCTCTTGATGGAGTTTGGATGAGGTTTTATGCTCACTCCATGTGTTGATAGTCAACTGATGGTTCACCCATGTATTTTCTGGGTGGAGGCATTATTTGTCTCAACTATGTTATTTTTTCTTATTGTAGGTGGGTCCTTATATTCATGTATTTGGCTTGTGAGCCTTTCTCTGTCTCTTATCAGATGGTCATATCTTAATCTACGTGCATTTGCCATCAGCTATGAATGGTCGACGCCATCTTGAATCTCTTCACATTGTTGAAAACCATGCCAACTCAAGCCCCAACCTTACACAGCTCCCAAAACCTTTTGAAGCCACAAATTCATGGGTTACTCCTTCCCAAGCTGGCAAGAAAGAAAAAAGCACCCCAAAACTCACAAAGAGAACCAGGATAACAAGCCAAAAAAATAAATATAAAATGACTGTTTAAAAGTATAATCAATAAAGAACTTTAGTCCAAAAAAATTTATAATGGGTGGTAAATTTAATTAAAAAAATGAAATAAATATGTTATCTTCATGAGTTAATTTTTACATATTATTAATCTTTTTATTAAATGCTATTTGGGTTTTAATTTTCATTTAATCATTTCTCTCGTAAAAAACTTCACCTGCTTGAGTTAAACAATCCAACATAAGTCTTGATCCAGTTGAAACAGAGAGAGTGTTGGCTGAAATGGCTAAAACCGCGTATCATTACCGTTTTTGCTAGACAGTTTCTTTGAGAAAGACAACTCCATCAATCAGGCAAGCGATATGTTACGTACGAGCAGAGTTGATTAGGGACCAGAGTTGAGTGACAAAAGTTGTGATTGCCATTGAATTTGAGGAGGAGGTTAGCTGTCATTGAATTTGGCAAGAGTAGATTGATGAGTCTTGCGTGTTTGACCAAATTAGGCAATTTTTCTTACTTGGTAATTTCCTATTAAGAAGCCTGACCACTCCCTGTTTATTACTTCTCCTACATTTTCATTATTATTAGATTATTTATTATCTCTTCCTATTCAAACAATAATTGAGAGCTTGAGTATTTATTTTATTGATCAGTACATGATTTCTTATCGAAAAAATAAAATTTAAATATCTTTTTCTTGCTCCAATTAAAAAAAAAGTAATTAATTGACTAATCAATCTCGTGTGCACCCTCTCTTTACTCTTTTAATCAATTGCTGTAAGTGACCTTACAATTACATATTAATTTATCATTATTCTAATCCTTCACATCTCACTATGTCTACTTGACGGAGCCAACTTTTTTTTTTTTTTGAGGTGAAACCATTCCGGATTTCCACCATCCTCTCTTAACTACTCCTTTAGTTGCTGATTCGAAATAGTGAATTGGAATCCATATTCTTTAAATTAAAAGAAAATTATTTGATAAAAGAAATAAAAAATAAATTATGACGTGATAATACGTAATCTTTTATAAGACTCTAGAAAGTAAATGATAGTGGAAATTTTGATTTTCCAAGTACTCATCAACTTCCTATTACTCCGTTTTTTCTAATTGAGTACACTAAGGAGTTCACACATCTCGCTCGGTGCTTTACTTCATCATTGCAGGCAACGCCTCTAAGGTACATCAACTTTAGTTCTTCTTACCCACACAAGTGCTCTTTAGCCATGAAAGGCATTTTTTTTATGATTAGTTGCTTGACTTAATTCTTCCAGAATTATGAGTAGATTGCTCTTGTTGGCTAATTATATGTCGATTCTGTTTCCTGTCTACATGATCCTCTTTTTCTTTATTCTTTTAACTGCTCTAATATTTTCTTGCAAATTTCATCAGTTTTCAGTAGCCTGGATATTGCTGCATAATTTATTATCCCCAGCATAATGGATTGGAGGATGAGTGAGGCTGCTCAAACAGGAAACATCAACGTATTGTATGAATTAATCCAGGAAGATCCATATGTTTTGGAGCGTATTGATCAGGTGCCTTTTCTTGATACACCTTTACATATAGCAGCCTGTGCTGGGCATGTTGATTTTGTGATGGAAATGATGAACTTAAAGCCATCATTTGCAAGAAAGCTAAACCAAGCTGGGTTTAGTCCCATGCACTTAGCTTTGCAAGATGAAAAAATCCAAGCAGTGCTTCGACTCCTAAAGTTTGATAAAGGCCTTGTTCGTGTCAAAGGGAGGGAGGGCATGACTCCTCTGCATCATGTAGTTGGAACTGGAAACCTTGATCTATCGATCAGGTTTCTTGAGGTTTGCCCCGAGGCTATTGAAGATGTGACTGTTCGAGATGAGACTGCTTTCCATCTCACAGTCAAAAACGACATGTTCGAAGCTTTTGAAGTCTTGATAGGATGGCTCCGAAGGAGCCGCCATGAAGCTGCCCAACGATGGGAAAACAAGCTACTGAGTTGGGCGGACATTCAAGGCAATACTATTCTGCACATTGCAGCCATCAGAGATAGTCCTCAGGTATGCTACCTATCTCAATGACTCCATTTATATGATGCCAGAGATCTAGTTTTATGAATATTAATTTGTTACTTTACCAATTATCAGGTTGTAGAAGTGTTGCTGGAAAATTTGAGTCAAGACCATATCAATTCCAAAAATTTGGAGGGATTGACGGCTCTAGATATCCTATTAGAACACCAAAGGAATGAAAGGCAAGTGGAGAATAGAGAGATAATGGATATTTTAAGCAAAGCCGGAGGTTTGCGTGGTTCCTCGCTTCCCAATAATCCCGACTCTTCAATCAACGTCAATTCATTCAGATCAAAGATGTCATATTTTCAAAAATTTGCAACAATCGCAGCTCGTGGAAAGAAGGGTATCTCATATGAGATGCGTAACGCATTTCTAGTAGTGACTGTGCTAATTATAACAGCCACTTACGAGGCCTCATTAAATCCTCCTAAGAAGGGTGACGACGTTTCATTTAAGAATTACCAAGTCTCTAGTTCTTACTCATTTTATCAGGGAGCAAATCCTCCTACGGGTGGCGGTAATTTTGTGCTGGACTTAACAGATTTAGTAGATGCATCTTCCATGTTTTGGTTATACAACACTTTAACTTTTTGGGTGGCACTGGGGTTAACAGCTTATCTCCTCCCAAGTCGTACAGTCTGTTTGTTTCTTCTCATAACCCTTTCCCTTTTCGGCTCCTGTTACATGCTTTTAGTAGCTGTTGTCTCATGGAAACTACAATTTCTTATTCCTGTTACACCTTCACCCTTCTCGTATCATGCTCTCTCCGTTGTGAACTACTGCTTGTCAACGTTAATAGCTGTCCTGGTGGCGTTTCGGATCGCCCGTTATGTTTTCTACAGATTTGTACCCAGAAGAAAGATTTTCTGCCTCGTACAATTTGTTTCCTTTCTGCTTATAGTTATATGTATTCTTACTCCAGCTGTGTTAAATGTCGAAACCATATTCTTTCTGTGAAGTTAAGGGGGATTGTGGTTTTCTGTAAGGCAAATTCTTTCCTGGAACGTCCCCGTAAGCCGTGTACTAATTATTGGACTTTTATTGCAGCTTGGATTCTTGATGTATCTTCTTATTTTTTTCTAATGAAAGTTTGCATTGTCTGAGAAAATAAAAATATAGTTGACAAAAACTTCACCAACACAAAGTCTTGGTCCAGTTGATAGCGAGAAAGTGTATTTTCGCATCCTGTCTTCTTCCTTCGAAACGTTATGACGAAAATACCTCCATGTCCTAATTCAGCATGACAGCTGAGGCGGAAAACCAAAACAAAAGCATCTTTTTTTCTCTTCACCCCGACCTCCACTCATCCAAAACACTCCGGCTGATATGGTATCTGGGCCAAGCACCTCCACTCACTTCCCACTCTCTCCCTTGTAGTTACAAACTAAGCACCCTTTCACCATTGACCATACACACTCCAGCCACTCAGCCCATCCACCATTCTTTCAAAGACCTCGCCCCAACTTTCAAAGTGGAGTACCACAAGCTAAAAGCGTGTTTGACCAAATTATTTTCATTTTCATCAAGAAGTTCAACACCAATACCAAAAATTTTGCTTTTGTTTTTAAGTTGATTCTCGATCCGAAATCAATTGAAATCATATTAACACTTTTTTTTGTACAGTTGTAGAAGTTTTATGTCAAATTTGCATAAAATAACTGTATCATATTATAGATTAGATATCACCAAACCATTATGTCCATCTCCAATGCCCCTATAGCACCCATTAGTGGTAACAGTTTTTTGTAACGCTTAGGCATTCACAACAATATTAAATAACATTATAGATAAAGGGCATCTTTGTCATAGTCTTCTTCTTATTATATGCTTTTTTTAAGTCCAGTATAAAAAGATACCCCTCATACTATCCTTCCTCATAAGATTAATAATCTCATTAATGAAAGCAAATTGATTGCATCCAATCACCTCCACCGCTGCAAGTCTCAGACGGTTTGCTAAGATTCTAGCAAGAATTTTATACAAACTTTCCACTTGATTAATTGGTTTATAAGTGCTTGACCCCATAAGACACTCATGCTTTGGAAAGAGAATTAGAAAAGATGAGTTTATGTAACTATTAAAAGAACACAAATTATAGAACACAGATTGTTCTATTGATTTTAGAAGAAGTGCAGATTAAAATCATCTTATCATGATACCTTTTTTTTTGTTTGCTTAGTCAACAAAGTTTTTTTATTAATACCAACATGTTTTACAAGCTTTGATATCCCAATTAAGAGGGAATATCGTTACAAGAACCGTCCCAAACATTCATTGATAGTTTGACCAAAATCATCGGTAAGCAACAACATAAAAAATACCCCATTCATCACCAAGTATAAAACAACTCAGTTCTTGGCTAACGAATCTGCCAAGAAATTTGCTTCCTCAATTTCCAAACCCAGACTCATGGCTAAGCTCTATAAATCTGAAACATTAATGATAATTGTAACTCGGACCAGACTCAATATATCAAGTGACACACAATGCATTCCTGGTACTAGTAGGTTTGGAAATAACAGTAATCTACCGAGCCATTTGTAATACGCCAGATGGTGTTCGACAAGCTGAAGCAGGTTCTAGTGAGGTTCCAAGTGGAGTAGGCAGCAATCATGGGTCCAGATAGTTTTCTTTTATTTTATATTCCAAACACTGCAACATTTCTCACCACGCTTTTCCTTACGGTTCTGTTTTAATAATTAATTTTTTTGACGAAGTGGTTCTCTTACCGTTGTTGCCATTAGTCATTTACTATGTCATGTCCACGCTAGTCATAACCCCAACTGCAAAGTTTACTTGTTTCATTTGGCTTACTTTGGTGCTTGCTATTGCTTTGGGGTGTTGGTTATTGGGAGCTTATTTATATCGGTTGCTGAAAATAAAGAAGGTTAATAGGAGCTCAAGAGAACTCAAAGTCTCAGTGTTATTTTGAAAGGGATGGAAACATACACATCCTTTAGCATTAGCCTTTGCATAGATAGACGTTTTCAACATAAAATGTCGAGATGAATTTGAAAATTTTGATTGATTTTTTGTGATTTTTGTCGCCATCCATGGCATCCTTCTGCTAATTATTTTCATTTTCATCAAGAAATAAAAACGTTAACTTCAAATGCTTATTCACAATTAAATTCACGTCTTACTTAGGATTGAACTAATAAGTTGATTCAAGTTTTTTTTTATTTAATTTTTCGTTGAATGGTTTGATCTAATCTAACTCAATAAGTTCAGAAAGTTTTATAAGATATTTTTTAAACACAAACATAAGATCATCTATTAATTACATCAATTGATATTAAAAACACATCACTTACTATTATTAATGTATAATTATTTAATAATAACTTTATAAGTATGTAAAATTTATCAAATATTAATATAAAGTTTATATCTAAATAATAGATTTTTTCATGATTTTTCCTTATAATTAGAATATTTAATATTATAGAAAAATTCTCATTAACGACCCACTAAGTCTAAGCCTACTCAAATGCATAAAGACAAGCATGTTTGTGATAAAAATTTTCACTTTTCTACTCTGTCCTTTGTTCAATTGATCCTTGAAGATGAGAGACACTGAGAGGGAAGAATGTAAGAAGAAGAAAATCTATCTTAATCCTTATCAATTGATTTTTCACCATACTTTTATTGTTAGGTAAATTTGGATGAGTTGAGTTCGGATGCTTAAATATGATATAGCCACAAGTGGTATCCAGCTTTCAATAAATATTTTAAAACCAGAATAAAATATTTCAAGAGATATTTTAAATATGATATGCTTAAATATTGTATGGGTTCCCCATACAAAAATATTTATTTGACCGTATTGAAAAGGACTTTTAGATTGCAACTTGAAATAAACATTTATCTATACAGAAATAAAATATTAATTTATTCTTATGGTAGGAACAAGAAGATTGACTCACAAACATCGACAATGACAGTTTAAAAATATAATCAATAAAGAATTTTGGTTAAAACCCAGTATACTGACCATGTCTGCGCGCGGAAAGTTTCTTTGACAAAGACAACTCCACCAATCAGGCAAGCAATATGGTACGCACAAGCAGATTTGGTCCACAAAAGCAGATAGCACTTGCGCTTTTGACCAAATTAGGCAATTTCTTACTTGAAAAATTTACTTGGAACCTCCAAGAGCACCTCATGTGTAGTTTGTTTACTAATTAAGTGTATCAAACCCTTGAAACACATTGTCTGCCTCATCATTCTCCCAATTTCCTTTTGTTTATAGCTCTTGTTATCCTTGTCAGAATTCTCAAGATGGATGAGCTTTATGAGAGGCTGCGAAGGGCTTCCCAAGCAGGAAATATCGATGCATTATATGCATTAATTCGAGAAGATGCATATCTTTTGGAAGGCATTGATCAGATACCATTCTTTGATACCCCACTGCACATAGCTGCAGCTGCCGGGCACACTGATTTTACCATGGAGATAATGAACTTGAAGTTATCATTAGCTCTAAAGCTGAACAATGATGGCTTTAGCCCTATTCACCTTGTCTTGCAAAATGGGCAAGAAGAGACAGTCCTTGATCTCCTGGGAATGGATAAAGATCTCGTTCTAAATTTAAAAAAAATATTAAAAGGACTAAAATAAAAACATTTTTCTAAATTTCAACGGAAGTTAAATGTGGACATTCAATAAAATTTCAAGCCTTTAAGCTTTCTGTCAAGCATAATGGCTTAAAACCACTGCCCTGCATTTACAAAGAAACTCTATCTCAATCCTTATCAATTGATTTTTCTACCATACTTTTATTGTTAAGTAAATTTGGATGAGTTGAGTTCCGATGCTTGAATATGATATAGCCACAAGTGCTATCCAGCTTTCAATAGATATTTTAAAACCAGAATAAAGTAGGAGAAAGCAAGAGTTATCGCTTCAGTGAATACTACTTTATATCCACGACTACTTTTTCTGTTTGGTAACCATTCTTGATTGGCCTTAATTGACTGACACAACAGTGTCCTGCGAACCCTCTCTTTACTCTTTTAATCAATTGCTGTCAGTGGCCTTACGATTTACCGACCAATTTATCATTATTCTAAGCCTTATCACCTTACTATGTTTACTGGACGGAGGGGAACTGCTGAACTTTTTATTTTTATGAAGTGAAACCAATCCGAATGTCTCCAATGCTCTCTTAGTTATATGTGTCTTAATATCCTCTTCTATTTTCAGCACGTCTTTGTAATTTGGCTCTCCTCATATGGATGAAAGTTTGAAGAGAGCTGCACGAGAAGGAAATATTGTTGAATTATATGCATCAATCCAAAGAGATGGAAATGTTTTGAGGCAGATTGATGAGATGGAGTTCGTTGACACTCCATTACACATGGCCGCAGCTGAAGGGTGCTTTGATTTTGCTATGGAGGTAATGATCTTAAAACCGTCGTTCGCTAGGAAGCTAAACCAAGAAGGCTTAAGCCCCATTCACCTTGCAGTGGAAAAGGGGCATAAAGAGCTGGCGCTACATCTCATGCAAAATGATAAAAATCTTGTCCGTGTCAAAGGAAGGCTGGGTGAGACTCCTTTGCACTACGCAGTAACTGGAGCAGAAAACCTCGATCTCTTGGCCAGATTTCTAGAGGCTTGCCCTGAATGCATCCGAGATATGGCAACTACAAACCAGACTGCTTTGCACATTGCAACGAGAAACGATAACTTAGAAGCTCTTGAACTCCTATGTCGGATGCTTAGGAAGAGTGACTATTGTGAGGATGTGGTGAACCAGAAAGACAGGAATGGCGACACTGCCTTGCACATAGCTGCGCGCAATAATCAACCCAAGGTCCGATCTTTTCCCCTCTTAATTATTTTTACTTTTACCAAAAAAAGAATGGATTCTTTAATTTGGGATTGTATTTCACGGTCAATTGATTGTGGCTTTTGTTTGTCTCAAACTCTCTATCAAACAGATGCTCAAACTGCTATTAAAATGCAAGGCTGATAAGCTTGCGACCAATCAGGCTGGTAGGACGGCACTGGCAATTGCCTGCGAACTTAATAACAGAGAGAGCATTAAGATTCTGCGTGGTTGGCGAAGTGCAAAAGTTTTAAGCTATCAATATAAGATTCGGAAACAAATGTTTAAGACTGTGACAAAGGCATCAGAAGTAATTTTTCAAGGTATGGATAGTATATCAAGCGAGGATCGCAATGCCTTACTAGTAGTTTTAGGTTTGCTTCTAACAGCTACCTACCAAGCTAGTATTAGCCCGCCGGGTAGTGTTAGGCAAGGTGATGGCTCCTCAAACTCCGATTCCACTGTGGGCGAATCAGTCATGGATGAAGTTAATTTTCTTCTTTTCTATATTCCAGCCTGTACTGTCTTCCTAGTAGCGTTTTTCCTAACATTGGGCCTCCTTAGACCTTACCCCCATCGTTTCAAGACTGCTCTTCAAGTACTACTTGCATTTCTTGCTATATCTTTCAACGAAGCAATAACTTTCATAGCACCAACTGATTTCGCGACGGATGTTATCAATTTGTTTTCAGTGTTGGTTTTTGTTTTAATGATGGTCATGTGTGTTGCTTATCGGGTATCAAAAGTTAGCGTTTTATTTCTAGGATGCTGGTTAGTGCCTGATCTGTATGGCCCATTGCAGATAGGAGCCTATTTAATTATAGGGTGTTGGTTATTTTTTAGTCTATATGATCCATTTTGGATAGGATCCATTGGAATTGTAGTATGCATTTTAGTACTATATGAGTTTATTCACAGCTGGATTGTAATTGGCATAGTTTCAGTACCCATGGTATTGCTTGCTTTGTTTCTATTGTGGTTAGAAGTAGTGCAATGAGAACGTTGGCTGACATGGCACCCCTCAAGGCATACGGACACCTAATGCTGAATGAGGATCTAAACGATGGCTGCTCCGGCATCTAGATATTTTTTATTTCCGGTTTTGTATCTTTTTTGTTGTATCATAATGTACCACCCATAAATTCAATTCCTCCTGTATAAAATCATCTCCACTTTTTAGTGTATCTTTTTACTGTACTTTATTTCGCTTATAATATGTGCTGATATGTTATTAATACTGTTTTTGTTTTAAATTAAACTTTAGGCTTTCACTCATCATAAAAATTTCAAAAAAAATATGATGATATTAGCATTTATTGTAAATTATTTTATGTATAGTATTTTCGTTATAAAATTATGATTTCATTGAGAATGGGATAACTCTCCCAAGCAAAAACAAAAATGGGGGGTTTCAAGCCTTTAAGCTTTCTGTCAAGCATAATGGCTTACAACCACTGCTCTGCATTTACAAAGAAAGACTAACAGCAGAGCGTGAATAAAAGGATAAATCTGGGTTCCCCACACAAAAATATTTATTTGACCGTATTGAAAAGGACTTTTAGATTGCAACTTGGAATAAACATTTATCTATACAGAAATAAAATATTAATTTATTCTTATAGTAGGAACAAGTAGATTGACTCACAAACATCGACAATGACAGTTTAAAAATATAATCAATAAAGAATTTTGGTTAAAACCCAGTATACTGACCATGTCTGCGCGCGGAAAGTTTCTTTGACAAAGACAACTCCACCAATCAGGCAAGCAATATGGTCCGCACAACCAGCTTTGGTCTCACAAAAGCAGATAGCACTTGCGCTTTTGACCAAATTAGGCAATTTCTTACTTGGAAAATTTCCTTGGAACCTCAAAGAGCACCTCATGTGTAGTTTGTTTACTAATTAAGTGTATCAAACCCTTGAAACACATTGTCTGCCTCATCATTCTCCCAATTTCCTTTTGTTTATAGCTCTTGTTATCCTTGTCAGAATTCTCAAGATGGATGAGCGTTATGAGAGGCTGCGAGGGGCTGCTCAAGCAGGAAATATCGATGCATTATATGCATTAATTCGAGAAGATGCATATCTTTTGGATGGCATTGATCAGATACCATTCTTTGATACCCCACTGCACATAGCTGCAGCTGCCAGGCACACTGATTTTAGCATGGAGATAATGAACTTGAAGCCATCACTAGCTTTAAAGCTGAACAATGATGGCTTTAGCCCTATTCACCTTGCCTTGCAAAATGGGCAAAAAGAGACGGTCCTTGATCTCCTGGGAATGGATAAAGATCTCGCTCTAAATTAAAAAAAAAAAAATATTAAAAGGAATAAAATAAAAACATTTTTCTAAATTTCAATGGAAGTTAAATGTGGACATTCAATAAAATTGAGAGAGTATCTTATATTAATACATCTGTTATGAATATTTTTATAAATATCCATTTATGTTATCTATATCTAAATCTAATGTAAATTAGATTGGATTAAGATTTAATCCATCTAATCCTTAAGTATTATCTTCATATTATAAATTCAATCTAGATAAGTAGTTATTAGCTTATAAATAGACTCTTTCACTTTATTTGTAAATATAGATTTGAAAAAGATCTTTTTACTCCCTCTGACTACTTTCTTTCCTTCTGAATACTTTCTTTTATATTTATCTTTTAGTTGTTCTTTTAGATTTATTTAATAATACATTATCAGTACAATTCTTTGATCTCTCAAGTTTTAGAATTATTATGTTTTCATTATCTTCAAGTTTCAAAAGGATTTCAATGATTGGGTTTTGATTTCTAATTTCAGAAAATCAAATAAGTGATTTGATATCTTTTTAGTATTTTCATTCTCTTAAAATCAACCTTAATATGAACTTTATTATCATGTTGTATATATTATATTATGTCTCTTGATTGGAAAGGGAATTTGCTATTATATAACTATTAATGAAAAATTATAATATCCATTTCTTGAAGTGAATGTGAGAAATGAGCTGTTAATAAAAAAATTATAAATTTGTCAATTCCCTGAAGTGAATGCGACATCATTTAATATTATGATCATGGTCATGAATCTATCTATTTCCTAAAGTGAATGTCACATCATTTAATAATTATGATTATGGATATGGAAGAGGTCGTTATAATAATTTACACTATCACTATTTTAATTCTAATTATAATTTTGCCACCAGTAGTGGATAATAATTTTACCATCAGAATCTAAGAATAATTTTACCACAAGAAGTGGATGGATAATTTTACTATCAGAATCTAAAGATAATTTTGCTACCAGAAGTGGATAGATAATTTACCACAAGTAGTGGATGAATGTCATCATCTACTAAAAAATGGATAATCCATCATAGGTGGATAACCTATCATATGTTGATCACCCACCAAAAGTGGATGTATACTTGTAACCTACCACAAATAGATGAAAACTTTCAATGCACCAAAAGTAAATAGATACCTTAAACCACTAACCCACTAGAAGTGGATAACTAATCAAAAAGTGGATGAATACCTGTAACCCACTAAAAGTGGATAAATAATGAAAAGAATAAAAGAAATATAGAAAACGTATTCTTATTGATGTGGCATGAAAGATCATTGGTCATATACTTGTTGTACGTCTTAAATTTTATCAAGCATCACTGAAAATTAAAACATCTTGTGATAATTTTAATCATGGCCAAGTTGTACAGTACATCAAGATATTTGTCCATTTTGAAGGAGGAATTGATTACATGATTGGTAACAAAAATATGTATTATTGATTTTCTTGTCCTGACAAAGGAATTGATCATTCGATTGGTAATAAAAATATCTGAGAATGAACTTAATAGTAATTGGTACATTTAGTATAACTATATTATGAAGATGCTTTAATATGTTTAAATGATATGTTCTTATTATGTGTTTTAATTCTATATTTAATATTCTTTTATGTTAATTTGTAAGTTTCTTATTGTATATATTTATGGATATTCATATTGTTAGATCTAAGATCTATAATGTATATATATATGTCTAGCAGGCATTGCTATAACACACATTATATTTAAAGATAAAAAATATTTTTTCTACTTGACAATGAAAAAAAAAGTCAATGTCAATTCAATATCTGGTAGTCTAAGATTAATTGAAGGCTTCAGAAGAGCTAATATTTTACTAGCTTGAGGAATAGAGTAATAGAGGATGTGTTATTTTCTATTAAGTCTCAAAGAAGTTTATTAAGTTTTAAAAATATTTGTTTAAATAGATATCATATTGAGACACCAAATGAAAGAGACACTTCATACCTCCATGTTACATCCATTATCTCAAGTAGAAAGTATGTGTTAAAAAAAATTACTCGCTCTGTTCTTAGAATTAAACTATCAAATATTAGAATAATTGAACCCATAGTAAAATTTGATATCAAATAGATATAAAATATTAGAAGTGTTGCTGGAAAATTTGAGTCAAGACCATATCAATTCCAAAAATTTAGAGGGATTGACGGCTCTAGATATCGTATTAGAACGCCAAAGGAATGAAAGGCAAGTGGATAATAGAGAGATTATGGATATGTTAATGAAAGCTAGAGGTTTGCGTGGTTCCTTGCTTCCCAAAAATCCCAACTCTTCAATCAGCATCAATTCATTCAGATCAAAGATATCATATTTTCAAAAATTTACAACAATGGTAGCTTGTGGAAAGAAGGGTATATCAAATGAGATGCGTAACACATTTCTAGCAGTGATTGTGCTAATTATAACAGCCACTTACGATGCGTCATTAAATCCTCCTAAGAAGGGTGACAATCTTTTATCCCAGAATTACCAAATCTCTAGTTTTTCCAGATTTTCGCAAGAAGCCAATCTTCCTATGGGTGGCCATAATCCTTCGCAAGACCTCACAGATTTAACAGATGTATCTTCTGCTAGAATTCGACCTCATGCTCAAACATGAAAATAATAAATAATTAAAATAGTAATGCAGTAAAAAAAATAAAATAATATTTAATCAGCGAAACAGTTGAATCCTACAATATCAATATTTGTGTTTTTTCATGTAACTTTTAAATGAATAATGAACACTCATAAGTTTAAGAGTTACATACCTTACTCTGGATATTGTAATCAAGAGCCAATTAAATCCAAATCTTTGCTTCTTCACGTTTAGGATTTGTCAAATCTTTAGCCACCCAAGTGTTTGGTCTCTAACAATAATCCAGACAGTGACTGAATAAGACCTTCTCAAAGGTAGGATTTTTACTTGTGCTAACAAATATTGTTTCTAAAACAAAAAGATCAAAAATTCTTGCTAACTCTTATTTTTGTCAGGCAAAGAAAACTATTTTCTTTCCTTATTTTATGAAACAGCTGAGAAGTGGTTTTTGAGGCTTCAGGTTTTTAGTTTGCTAATATAACATATTTATATAGCCAAACTAATACGTAATCCTAAATACAACAGTTGTATTTTAATTTAATTAAGTCTCTGAAAACTTAATTAATTTTTCACTTTATTTTGGTTTCTTTTAATTAAGTCTAACTTAATTAATTATTTTTATTTAATCTCAATCATGTCACTTAATGTGTGCGATCCATTAGGCTTCTAACATGTTGGCAATAAATATAAGTCATAATCAAATATCAATTTGATAATTAATTTATATTTATAGATCATGAGCGGCATCTAGCAATACATCATGACTACCAAAATGTTAGAGAGTCAATTAAAGAATTTGACAAAGCCCTTTAGTGATAAGCCTCTCAGTGCAATACGGTCTTTTCATCAAATATCTCGGATATGTCATTAAGCATGGCTCAGTGTCTACTTCTAACATTCCATATTAGTTCCCATAATTCATGACTAACCTTATGAATTTAGAAAACTAACTTTTCTCAAATTCATCATGCTTTGGCTAAAGACTTTATACAAGTTAATCAATAATTGAGAACAAGTGAGATACATCCCCTCATATCATTTAGGGTGATGAATTATCTCTTGACCACTCATTCACCTTCGCATGTTTCATGGCATACCCAAAAACACCATGTTTAGGCATCTAGTTGCTTCCAAACCCGTATGAGTAAAATCAAAGTATGTCCTTCTCCATACAAGATGACTTGGTGTCTCAAGTCCAAGGACTAGTTGCACAACTATCACATGAGAATATTTTTCATAGACACTTGAGTGAAATACCAAATGAAGTTCTCATAGCAGGTCATATTCAGTGAACTTATTCTTTAACAAGCACCTACATGTTATCCTCAAGTATCCCATATACTTCAATCTATGAAATCGATTACTTACTTCCCAAGTAAGGAGGCTTAACATGTACCAGTCTTTGAGCATTGTCAATGCCTTGTCTTGACAACACAATGACCAGGAACAATTTTAGGAATATGGCTTTGATGCATAGTGATCTCATAATTGTAACAAGTTTACAATTCCCTTACAAGGCCTTTATATTCCATAGGTTTCATCCAATTAGTTCTTAATAACTCCTTATTATTGCACTAACATGAAGGAAAACCTCTATCACATATAATTATGCAATTAAATATGCATTAAATTGACAATATATATTTCTTGACCAATCCAATTGGCTCAAGGGCATATACCAACATCTTCCATGTTTTGGTTATACAACACTTTATCCTTTTTGGTGGCACTGGGGTTAACAGCATATCTCTTCCCAAGTCACACAATTTGTTTGTTTCTTCTCATAACACTTTCCGTTTTTGGCTCCTATTACATGTTTTTAGTAGCTACAGTCTCATGGAAACTGCAATATCTTATTTCTCTTAAATCTTTACACTTATCGTATCATGCTCTCTCCATCATTAACTACAGCTTGTCAACATTAATAGTTATCCTGGTGGCTTACAGGATTTTCGGTTATGTTTTCTGTAGATTCGTACCTAGAAGAAAGATTTTTTGCCTCGCAGAACTTCTTTCCTTTCTATCTATTGCTTCTTGTATCATTACTCCAACTGTGCTAAATGTCAAATCCATAGTAAAGTTTAATTTCTATTAGTGTAAGCCCTGCAAGCCAATCAATTTTGTACTTGTAAAACATTTCATTAATTAGTTATATTTCATATTAAATACATTATGGATATTTTATATAATATATGAGGTATTTCTTTATCCATGAGTTTATTTATAATGAGTTATGAGAGACTTATGTAGATAAAGTCCTTCTAACATAATGGCCTTGCAAGAAATTACTTATGCATCAAAGCCTTGTTCCTAAATATGTTTCTAGGCATTTTATTGTCAAGCATAAGGACATTGACAATGCTCAACACATGTTAAGCTTTCTTACTTTGGAAGTAAGCAATTAATCTCATAGGTTGAAGCATGTGAGATACTTGGAGATAGTATGTGAGTGCTTGTTAAGAAACAAGTTCACTGAACATGACCCGCTATGAGAGTTCCATTTGGTGTTTCACTCAAGTGTCTATAAAAATACTCTCATGTGTCGGTAGTGCAAATAATTTTTAGACTTGTGATACTAGGTCATCTTGTATGTGAATTGTCATGCTTTGATTTTACCTCTATGGGTTTGGAGGTGACCAAATGTTTAAACAAGGTGCTTTTGGGTACGACATGAAGCATGCGAAGATGAATGAGTAATCCATAGAGGATTCATCACCCCAAGTGAATTGAAGGGGATATATCTCATTTGCTCCTGACTTATATTGATTAAAAATCCTTGACCTGGACAATATTAATAAGTCAATATAGAAGTTGCAAGGCTAATATGGGTAAGTTAGAAAGTAGACACCGAACCAGGCTTTTTATCTATCTGCTATATATGATGAAAAGATTGAATTACACTGAGATATTATACACTGAAAGGTTAGTCAAATCATATTGACTCTCTTGACATTTGAGTGGTCATTATGTATTACTAGATGCCACTCATGATCTATAAATATAAATATAAATTCTTAATTGAATTAATTTATTTTTATTGACAAAATGTTGGGAACCTAATGGATCACACACATAAAGTGAATTGTTGAAATTAATTTGAGTTCAATTGGATGTGATCTAATTGATTTTACAGAGGCTTAATCCAATTAAGTATTGGGTTAAATCAAATATGATTTGATGAAATATCAAATAAAGGCCCAATTAGCCCAAGACATTTTATAATCCTTATTAGATATAAAGTAGGTCAATTCACTCTAGAAAAAAATCCCTTAGCCGCCTCTTGAATACAAAAAAAGAGTTCTGTTTTATTTTCTAATGTGTTGAGACAAGATCACAGCCAAAAGAAGAGAAACACAAGGGAGCTCAAAGTTGAGAGTTTGCTAGCACAAACTTCGACTTGGGGATTTACACACTCTTAGTGAAGAGATTTCGGTAAATTACTGTGTGGATCACCATTAGAGGCAGGATAATTGTGCTGCTATGATTTGATAAGTCCTAGTTGGTGTACAAAAGTTAAAAATAAAAAAAAAAGCCAAAAGGGACTCCACCAAAAAAAGTAGACTTTCAGATATGTCAAATCTCTCTTGTGGTTTTTCTAGATTAGTTTCAATTAAAGTGATCAATGGCTTAGGGGATTAAAATTTTAATAATATTCCGTTGCGTATGAGTCTTCTTAGCATGATTTAAATCCCCAACAATTTCTTCTTGTGATTATCATCTAATAGTTATGTGGTTCAGCTGTTTGGTTCCTTCGTCTCCTTCGGGCCACTTGAGGGGGAGTCTTTCTTTTGTATCTAGCTTAGCAATGATTTCTTGTTTTGGTTAGCTCAATTTACGTTTGTGAAGTTCTATTGCTTGGCTCTGAAAGAATTATTTGGATTGAAGCTGGTTCTCTTGATGGAGTTTGGATGAGGTTTTATGCTCACTCCATGTGTTGATAGTCAACTGATGGTTCACCCATGTATTTTCTGGGTGGAGGCATTATTTGTCTCAACTATGTTATTTTTTCTTATTGTAGGTGGGTCCTTATATTCATGTACTTGGCTTGTGAGCCTTTCTCTGTCTCTTATCAGATGGTCATATCTTAATCTACGTGCATTTGCCATCAGCTATGAATGGTCGACGCCATCTTGAATCTCTTCACATTGTTGAAAACCATGCCAACTCAAGCCCCAACCTTACACAGCTCCCAAAACCTTTTGAAGCCACAAATTCATGGGTTACTCCTTCCCAAGCTGGCAAGAAAGAAAAAAGCACCCCAAAACTCACAAAGAGAACCAGGATAACAAGCCAAAAAAATAAATATAAAATGACAGTTTAAAAGTATAATCAATAAAGAACTTTAGTCCAAAAAAATTTATAATGGGTGGTAAATTTAATTAAAAAAATGAAATAAATATGTTATCTTCATGAGTTAATTTTTACATATTATTAATCTTTTTATTAAATGCTATTTGGGTTTTAATTTTCATTTAATCATTTCTCTCGTAAAAAACTTCACCTGCTTGAGTTAAACAATCCAACATAAGTCTTGATCCAGTTGAAACAGAGAGAGTGTTGGCTGAAATGGCTAAAACCGCGTATCATTACCGTTTTTGCTAGACAGTTTCTTTGAGAAAGACAACTCCATCAATCAGGCAAGCGATATGTTACGTACGAGCAGAGTTGATTAGGGACCAGAGTTGAGTGACAAAAGTTGTGATTGCCATTGAATTTGAGGAGGAGGTTAGCTGTCATTGAATTTGGCAAGAGTAGATTGATGAGTCTTGCGTGTTTGACCAAATTAGGCAATTTTTCTTACTTGGTAATTTCCTATTAAGAAGCCTGACCACTCCCTGTTTATTACTTCTCCTACATTTTCATTATTATTAGATTATTTATTATCTCTTCCTATTCAAACAATAATTGAGAGCTTGAGTATTTATTTTATTGATCAGTACATGATTTCTTATCGAAAAAATAAAATTTAAATATCTTTTTCTTGCTCCAATTAAAAAAAAAGTAATTAATTGACTAATCAATCTCGTGTGCACCCTCTCTTTACTCTTTTAATCAATTGCTGTAAGTGACCTTACAATTACATATTAATTTATCATTATTCTAATCCTTCACATCTCACTATGTCTACTTGACGGAGCCAACTTTTTTTTTTTTTTGAGGTGAAACCATTCCGGATTTCCACCATCCTCTCTTAACTACTTCTTTAGTTGCTGATTCGAAATAGTGAATTGGAATCCATATTCTTTAAATTAAAAGAAAATTATTTGATAAAAGAAATAAAAAATAAATTATGACGTGATAATACGTAATCTTTTATAAGACTCTAGAAAGTAAATGATAGTGGAAATTTTGATTTTCCAAGTACTCATCAACTTCCTATTACTCCGTTTTTTCTAATTGAGTACACTAAGGAGTTCACACATCTCGCTCGGTGCTTTACTTCATCATTGCAGGCAACGCCTCTAAGGTACATCAACTTTAGTTCTTCTTACCCACACAAGTGCTCTTTAGCCATCAAAGGCATTTTTTTTTATGATTAGTTGCTTGACTTAATTCTTCCAGAATTATGAGTAGATTGCTCTTGTTGGCTAATTATATGTCGATTCTGTTTCCTTTCTACATGATCCTCTTTTTCTTTATTCTTTTAACTGCTCTAATATTTTCTTGCAAATTTCATCAGTTTTCAGTAGCCTGGATATTGCTGCATAATTTATTATCCCCAGCATAATGGATTGGAGGATGAGTGAGGCTGCTCAAACAGGAAACATCAACGTATTGTATGAATTAATCCAGGAAGATCCATATGTTTTGGAGCGTATTGATCAGGTGCCTTTTCTTGATACACCTTTACATATAGCAGCCTGTGCTGGGCATGTTGATTTTGTGATGGAAATGATGAACTTAAAGCCATCATTTGCAAGAAAGCTAAACCAAGCTGGGTTTAGTCCCATGCACTTAGCTTTGCAAGATGAAAAAATCCAAGCAGTGCTTCGACTCCTAAAGTTTGATAAAGGCCTTGTTCGTGTCAAAGGGAGGGAGGGCATGACTCCTCTGCATCATGTAGTTGGAACTGGAAACCTTGATCTATCGATCAGGTTTCTTGAGGTTTGCCCCGAGGCTATTGAAGCTGTGACTGTTCGAGATGAGACTGCTTTCCATCTCACAGTCAAAAACGACATGTTCGAAGCTTTTGAAGTCTTGATAGGATGGCTCCGAAGGAGCCGCCATGAAGCTGCCCAACGATGGGAAAACAAGCTACTGAGTTGGGCGGACATTCAAGGCAATACTATTTTGCACATTGCAGCCATCAGAAATAGTCCTCAGGTATGCTACCTATCTCAATGACTCCATTTATATGATGCCAGAGATCTAGTTTTATGAATATTAATTTGTTACTTTACCAATTATCAGGTTGTAGAAGTGTTGCTGGAAAATTTGAGTCAAGACCATATCAATTCCTGGTACTAGTAGGTTTGGAAATAACAGCAATCTACCGAGCCATTTGTAATACGCCAGATGGTGTTCGACAAGCTGAAGCAGGTTCTAGTGAGGTTCCAAGTGGAGTAGGCAGCAATCATGGGTCCAGATAGTTTTCTTTTATTTTATATTCCAAACACTGCAACATTTCTCACCACGCTTTTCCTTACGGTTCTGTTTTAATAATTAATTTTTTTGACGAAGTGGTTCTCTTACCGTTGTTGCCATTAGTATTAGCCTTAGCCTTTGCATAGATAGACGTTTTCAACATAAAATGTCGAGATGAATTTGAAAATTTTGATTGAATTTTTTGTGATTTATAGAGAAATGTTCATCTTCATACCCCCTGTCGCCATCCATGGCATCTTTCTGCTAATTATTTTTATTTTCATCAAGAAATAAAAACGTTAACTTCAAATGCTTATTCACAATTAAATTCACGTCTTATTTAGGATTGAACTAATAAGTTGACCCAAGTTTTTTTTTATTTATTTTTTCGTTGAATGGTTCGATCTAATCTAACTCAATAAGTTCAGAAAGTTTTATAAAATATTTTTTAAACACAAACATAAGATCATCTATTAATTACATCAATTGATATTAAAAACACATCACTTACTATTATTAATGTATAATTATTTAATAATAACTTTATAAGTATGTAAAATTTATCAAATATTAATATAAAGTTTATATCTAAATAATAGATTTTTTCATGATTTTTCCTTATAATTAGAATATTTAATATTATAGAAAAATTCTCATTAACGACCCACTAAGTCTAAGCCTACTCAAATGCATAAAGACAAGCATGTTTGTGATAAAAATTTTCGCTTTTCTACTCTGTCCTTTGTTCAATTGATCCTTGAAGATGAGAGACACTGAGAGGGAAGAATGTAAGAAGAAGAAAATCTATCTTAATCCTTATCAATTGATTTTTCACCATACTTTTATTGTTAAGTAAATTTGGATGAGTTGAGTTCGGATGCTTAAATATGATATAGCCACAAGTGGTATCCAGCTTTCAATAAATATTTTAAAACCAGAATAAAATATTTCAAGAGATATTTTAAATATGATATGCTTAAATATTGTATGGGTTCCCCATACAAAAATATTTATTTGACCGTATTGAAAAGGACTTTTAGATTGCAACTTGAAATAAACATTTATCTATATAGAAATAAAATATTAATTTATTCTTATGGTAGGAACAAGAAGATTGACTCACAAAGATCGACAATGACAGTTTAAAAATATAATCAATAAAGAATTTTGGTTAAAACCCAGTATACTGACCGTTTCTGCGCGCGGAAAGTTTCTTTCACAAAGACAACTCCACCAATCAGGCAAGCAATATGGTACGCACAAGCAGATTTGGTCTGACAAAAGCAGATAGCACTTGCGCTTTTGACCAAATTAGGCAATTTCTTACTTGGAAAATTTCCTTGGAACCTCCAAGAGCACCTCATGTGTAGTTTGTTTACTAATTAAGTGTATCAAACCCTTGAAACACATTGTCTGCCTCATCATTCTCCCAATTTCCTTTTGTTTATAGCTCTTGTTATCCTTGTCAGAATTCTCAAGATGGATGAGCTTTATGAGAGGCTGCGAAGGGCTTCCCAAGCAGGAAATATCGATGCATTATATGCATTAATTCGAGAAGATGCATATCTTTTGGATGGCATTGATCAGATACCATTCTTTGATACCCCACTGCACATAGCTGCAGCTGCCGGGCACACTGATTTTACCATGGAGATAATGAACTTGAAGTTATCATTAGCTCTAAAGCTGAACAATGATGGCTTTAGCCCTATTCACCTTGTCTTGCAAAATGGGCAAGAAGAGACAGTCCTTGATCTCCTGGGAATGGATAAAGATCTCGTTCTAAATTTTAAAAAAAATATTAAAAGGACTAAAATAAAAACATTTTTCTAAATTTCAATGGAAGTTAAATGTGGACATTCAATAAAATTTCAAGCCTTTAAGCTTTCTGTCAAGCATAATGGCTTAAAACCACTGCCCTGCATTTACAAAGAAACTCTATCTTAATCCTTATCAATTGATTTTTCTACCATACTTTTATTGTTAAGTAAATTTGGATGAGTTGAGTTCCGATGCTTGAATATGATATAGCCACAAGTGCTATCCAGCTTTCAATAGATATTTTAAAACCAGAATAAAGTAGGAGAAAGCAAGAGTTATCGCTTCAGTGAATATTACTATGTTTGTTGACCAATTTATCATTATTCTAAGCCTTATCACCTTACTATGTTTACTGGATGGAGGGGATCTGCTGAACTTTTTATTTTTATTGAGTGAAACCAATCCGAATGTCTCCAATGCTCTCTTAGTTATATGTGTCTTAATATCTTCTTCTATTTTCAGCACGTCTTTGTAATTTGGCTCTCCTCATATGGATGAAAGTTTGAAGAGAGCTGCACGAGAAGGAAATATTGTTGAATTATATGCATCAATCCAAAGAGATGGAAATGTTTTGAGGCAGATTGATGAGATGGAGTTCGTTGACACTCCATTACACATAGCGGCAGCTGAAGGGTGCTTTGATTTTGCCATGGAGGTAATGATCTTAAAGCCGGCATTCGCTAGAAAGCTAAACCAAGGAGGCTTAAGCCCCATTCACCTTGCAGTGGAAAAGGGGCACAAAGAGCTGGCGCTACATCTCATGCAAAATGATAAAAATCTTGTCCGTGTCAAAGGAAGGCTGGGTGAGACTCCTTTGCACTATGCAGTAACTGGAGCAGAAAACCTTGACCTCTTGGCCAGATTTCTAGAGGCTTGCCCTGAATGCATCCGAGATATGGCAACTACAAACCAGACTGCTTTGCACATTGCAACGAGAAACGATAACGTAGAAGCACTTGAACTTATATGTCGGATGCTTAGGAAGAGTGACTATTGTGAGGATGTGGTGAACCAGAAAGACAGGAATGGCGACACTGCCTTGCACATCGCTGCGCGCAATAATCAACCCAAGGTCCGATCTCTTCCCCTCTTAATTATTTTTACTTTTACCAAAAAAGAATAGATTCTTTAATTTGGGATTGTATTTCACGGTCAATTGATTGTGGCTTTTGTTTGTCTCAAACTCTCTATCAAACAGATGCTCAAACTGCTATTAAAATGCAAGGCTGATAAGCTTGCGACCAATCAGGCTGGTAGGACGGCACTGGCTATTGCCTGCGAACTTAATAACAGAGAGAGCATTAAGATTCTGCGTGGTTGGCGAAGTGCAAAAGTTTTAAGCTATCAATATAAGATTCGGAAACAAATGTTTAAGACTGTGACAAAGGCATCAGAAGTAATTTTTCAAGGTATGGATAGTATATTAAGCGAGGATCGCAATGCCTTGCTAGTAGTTTTAGGTTTGCTTCTAACAGCTACCTACCAAACTAGTATTAGCCCGCCGGGTAGTGTTAGGCAAGGTGATGGCTCCTCAAACTCCGATTTCACTGTAGGCCAATCAGTCATGGATGAAGTTAATTTCCTTCTTTTCTATATTCCAGCCTGTACTGTCTTCATAGTAGCGTTTTTCCTAACATTGGGCCTCCTTAGACCTTTCCCCCATGGTTTCAAGACTGCTCTTCAAGTACTACTTGCATTTCTTGCTATATCTTTCAACGAAGCAATAAGTTTCATAGCACCAACTGATAAAGCGACGGATGTTATCAATTTGTTTTCAGTGTTGGTTTTTGTTTTAATGATGGTCATGTGTGTTGCTTATCGGGTATCAAAAGTTAGCGTTTTATTTCTAGGATGCTGGTTAGTGCCTGATCTGTATGGCCCATTGCAGATAGGAGCCTATTTAATTATAGGGTGTTGGTTATTTTTTAGTCTATATGATCCATTTTGGATAGGATCCATTGGAATTGTAGGATGCATTTTAGTACTATATGAGTTTAATGACAGCTGGATGGTAATTGCCATAGTTTCAGTACCCATGGTATTACTTGCTTTGTTTCTATTGTGGTTAGAAGTAGTGCAATGAGAACGTTGGCTGACATTTCACCCCTCAAGGCATACGGACACCTAATGTTGAATGAGGATCTAAACGATGGCGGCTCCGGCATCTAGATATTTTTTATTTCCGGTTTTGTATCTTTTTTGTTGTATCATAATTTACCACCCATAAATTCAATTCATCTTGTCTAAAATCATCTCCACTTTTTAGTTTATCTTTTTATTGTACTTTATTTCGCTTATAATTTGTGCTGATATGTTATTAAAACTCTTTTTGTTTTAAATTGAACTTTAGGCTTTCACTCATCATAAAAATTTCAAAAAATTTCTGATGATATTAGCATTTATTGTAAATTATTTTATGTATAGTATTTTCGTTTTAAAATTATGATTTCATTGAGAATGGAATAACTCTCCCAAGCAAAAACAAAAACGGGGGGTTTCAAGCCTTTAAGCTTTCTGTCAAGCATAATGGCTTACAACCACTGCTCTGCATTTACAAAGAAAGACTAACAGCAGAGCGTGAATAAAAGGATAAATCTGGGTTCCCCATACAAAAATATTTATTTGACCGTATTGAAAAGGACTTTTAGATTGCAGCTTGGAATAAACATTTATCTATACAGAAATAAAATATTAATTTATTCTTATAGTAAGAACAAGAAGATTGACTCACAAACATCGAAAATGACAGTTTAAAAATATAATCAATAAAGAATTTTGGTTAAAACCCAGTATACTGACCATTTCTGCGCGCGGAAAGTTTCTTTGACAAAGACAACTCCACCAATCAGGCAAGCAATATGGTACGCACAAGCAGATTTGGTCTCACAAAAGCAGATAGCACTTGTGCTTTTGACCAAATTAGGCAATTTCTTACTTGGAAAATTTCCTTGGAACCTCAAAGAGCACCTCATGTGTAGTTTGTTTACTAATTAAGTGTATCAAACCCTTGAAACACATTGTCTGCCTCATCATTCTCCCAATTTCCTTTTGTTTATAGCTCTTGTTATCCTTGTCAGAATTCTCAAGATGGATGAGCGTTATGAGAGGCTGCGAAGGGCTTCCCAAGCAGGAAATATCGATGCATTATATGCATTAATTCGAGAAGATGCATATCTTTTGGAAGGCATTGATCAGATACCATTCTTTGATACCCCACTGCACATAGCTGCAGCTGCCGGGCACACTGATTTTATCATGGAGATAATGAACTTGAAGTTATCATTAGCTCTAAAGCTGAACAATGATGGCTTTAGCCCTATTCACCTTGTCTTGCAAAATGGGCAAGAAGAGACGGTCCTTGATCTCCTGGGAATGAAAAAAGATCTCGTTCTAAATTTAAAAAAAATATTAAAAGGATTAAAATAAAAACATTTTTCTAAATTTCAATGGAAGTTAAATGTGGACATTCAATAAAATTTCAAGCCTTTAAGCTTTCTGTCAAGCATAATGGCTTAAAACCACTGCCCTGCATTTACAAAGAAAGACTAACAGCCGACCTTGAAAAAAAGGACAAACCTGGTTCCCTAAACAGAAATAAAAAAATTTTTTTATCTAAATTTATCGAAAGAGTCTTTAAATTAAATTCAATACAATTTTACTTAAAAGATTAAAGAATATCATGAGTATTAAAATTATATTATTATTGTTTAAGATTTGAGTTTTGTTCAATGTAAAGTCAATTCTCATTTTGATATCACTTTTACTATGGAAAGTTGATATGTTGTTAGTATGCTGATAGTTATCATCGGGCAAAAATTGCACATGTGTAATTGTCTACGTAATCAAGTTTTTTGTTGATTTTTTTTAATTTTCTCATTCTTGAATTGTAATTTAACTAAAATGATTTAATTTTAACTAAATTAGTATATCTTGATTTATATATCTTGCTGAAAACAGTTCCTTCAATGCTGTTGTTTTCGCATTATAGCAACAATAAACCGAAACTCATCTAGCGATGCTCATTCCGTTTTTTTTTTTCTTTTTCAATTTAGTGTATTGATTGAGTCTAGTTTCTTCTTCTTTTATGTCAATATTCTCGCTTTGCACTATTGCATGTATTGTGCACATTTCTTACATCTTTGTCACTGTCAAGTGTTAAGAGCCACCACAAGAGGGAGTCTCTTTATTACTTAAGAGGGTGAGTCCATGTGCCGGAAAGTAGTACAAAACTCAGCAATAGATGCCCCATTTCTTGGGAAAGACGGGAAAAGACTACCCTCCGCCGCCACTCATACACATCCACCCATGTTGAAAAGACAATTGAAGCTTAAAATTTGGTAATAATTAACGTAAGGGACCATAACATTTGGATCCATTTCTTCAATAATGCACCGTTTCTAGCTTCAGATCTACCATGCACAGCCTTCTATAGTCTTTGTAAAGTGCACATTGTACCTTAATTGACAAGATGCATTTTCCTATCATTAGCTGCACCATACCATAAGAACCTCCTTTGAATCTATCGAGGGCTTCCTTCACACTACAAGGGATTTGAAATAAGGACATAAAAGAAATGTGTAAACTTGCCATAATAGATCTTATCAACGTGACTCTCTCACTAATCAACAGCAACTTGACTTCCAACTAACCAATCTAGATTCAAATCTATCAATGATAAGCTTCCAAACCTTCACAACTTTGTCATTTGCACCTAAAGGTAGCCTCAAATAGGAGTTAGGGAGGTTATCCACCTTGCATTGGATTTTTGAAGCCCATAAGTCCAATAACCTTTATTCAAAACTAATACCAAAAATTTTTTTTTTAAGTTGATTCTCGATCCGATATCACTTAAAATCATATTAATATATTTTTTAATATTTGTAAAATTTTAAGTCAAATTTATATAAAATAACTATATCATATTATAGATTAGATATTACCAAACCATTATATCCATCTGCAATGCCCTAAAGCACCCATTAGTGATAACTTTTTTTTGTAACTTTTAGGCATTCACAACAATATTAAATAACATTATCGACAAAGGCCATCTTGGTCAGAGTCCTTTTCTTCTTATTATATGTTTTTTTTAGTTCCAGTATAAATTTTTTTTTAAAGTTAAAGAGGAATTTCATTAAACAAGGAGGGAAGAAGATACTTTCCCTCTTCCCAAAAACAAAAGTCATCCTTATCTACAACACACCGAATATTGTTCCAGTATAAAAAAATACCCCTCATACTATCCTTTCTCATAAGATTAATAATCTCATTAGCTATAAGTGAAAAATTTGTAATTTATCTCTCATTAATGAAAGCAAATTGATTGCATCCAATCACCACCGCTGCTGCAAGTCTCAAACGGTTTGCTAAGATTCTAGCAAGAATTTTATACACACTTTCCATTTGATTAATTGGTTTATAATTGCTTGACCCCATAAGACACTCATGCTCTGGAAAGAGAATTATAAAAGACGAGTTTATGTAACTATTAAAAGAACACAAATTATGGAATTCATGCTAAAATTTCATCACTTCCCCTTTTAGATTGTTCTATTGATTTTAGAAGAAGTACAGATTAAAATCATCCGATCTTCATACTTTTTTTTTTGTTTGCTTAGTCAACAAAGATTTTTATTAATACCAACATGTTTCACAAGCTTTGTTATCCCAATTAAGAGGGAATATTGTTACAAGAACCGTCCTAAACATTCATTGATAGTTTGACCAAAATCATCGGTAAGCAACAAGATAAAAAATATTCCATTTATCACCAAGTATAAAATAACTCAGTTCTTGGCTAACGAACCTGCCAAGAAATTTGCTTCCTCAATTTCCAATCCCAGACTCATGGCTAAGCTTTATAAATCTAAAACATTAATGATAATTGTAACTCGGATCAGACTCAATATATCAAGTGACACACAATGCATTCCTGGTACTAGTAGGGCTGGAAATAACAGCAATCTACCGAGCCATTTGTAATACGCCATATGCTGTTCGACAAGCTGAAGCAGGTTCCAGTGAAGTTCCAAGTGGAGTAGGCAGATCAATCATGGATCCAAATAGTTTTCTTTTATTTTATATTCCACACACTACAACATTTCTCACCACACTTTTTCTTACGGTTCTGTTTTAATAATTGGTCTTTTCGACGAAATGGTTCTCTTACCGTTGCTACCATTAGCCATTAGCTATGTCATGTCCACACTAGTCATAACCCCAACTGCAAAGTTTACTTATTATTTCATTTGGCTTACTTTGGTGCTTGCTGTTGCGTTTGGGTGTTCGTTATTGGGAGCTTATCTATATTGGTTGCTGAAAATAAAGAAGGTTAATATGAGCTCAGGAGAACTCACCGTGTCAGTGTTATTTTGAAAGGGATGGAAACATACAAATCCTTTAGCATTAGCCTTTGCATAGATAGACGTTTTCAGCATAAAATGTCGAGATGAATTTGAAAATTGTGAGTGAATTTTTTGTGATTTCTAGAGAAATGTTCATCTTCATACCCCCAGCCACGAGTGCTATCCAGCTTTCAATAGATATTTTAAAACCAGAATAAAGTAGGAGAAAGCAAGAGTTATCGCTTCAGTGAATACTACTTTATCTCCACGACTACTTTTTCTCTTTGGTCACCATTCCTGATTGACTTTAATTGACTGACACAACAGTGTCCTGCGCACCCTCTCTTTACTCTTTTAATCAAATGCTGTCAGCGGCCTTACGATATGCCGACCAATTTATCATTATTCTAAGCCTTATCACCTTAGATGTTTACTGGATGGAGGGGAACTGCTCAAGTTTTTATTTTTATTAAGTGAAACCAATCCGAATGTCTTCAATGCTCTCTTAGTTATATGTGTCTTAATATCTTCTTCTATTTTCTGCACATCTTTGTAATTTGGCTCCCTCATATGGATGAAAGTTTGAGGAGAGCTGCACGAGAAGGAAATATTGTTGAATTATATGCATCAATCCAAAGAGATGGAAATGTTTTGAGGCAGATTGATGAGATGGAGTTCGTTGACACTCCATTACACATAGCCGCAGCTGAAGGGTGCTTTGATTTTGCTATGGAGGTAATGATCTTAAAGCCGTCGTTCGCTAGGAAGCTAAACCAAGAAGGCTTAAGCCCCATTCACCTTGCAGTGGAAAAGGGGCATAAAGAGCTGGCGCTACATCTCATGCAAAATGATAAAAATCTTGTCCGTGTCAAAGGAAGGCTGGGTGAGACTCCTTTGCACTATGCAGTAACTGGAGCAGAAAACCTCGATCTCTTGGCCAGATTTCTAGAGGCTTGCCCTGAATGCATCCGAGATATGGCAACTACAAACCAGACTGCTTTGCACATTGCAACGAGAAACGATAACTTAGAAGCTCTTGAACTCCTATGTCGGATGCTTAGGAAGAGTGACTATTGTGAGGATGTGGTGAACCAGAAAGACAGGAATGGCGACACTGCCTTGCACGTAGCTACGCGCAATAATCAACCCAAGGTCCGATCTTTTCCCCTCTTAATTATTTTTACTTTTACCAAAAAAAGAATGGATTCTTTAATTTGGGATTGTATTTCACGGTCAATTGATTGTGGCTTTTGTTTGTCTCAAACTCTATCAAACAGATGCTCAAACTGCTATTAAAATGCAAGGCTGATAAGCTCGCGACCAATCAGGCTGGTAGGACGGCACTGGCTATTGCCTGCGAACTTAATAACAGAGAGAGCATTAAGATTCTGCGTGGTTGGCGAAGTGCAAAAGTTTTAAGCTATCAATATAAGATTCGGAAACAAATGGTCAAGAAAGTGACAAAGGCATCGGAAGTAATTTTTCAAGGTTTGGATAGTATATCAAGCGAGGATCGCAATGCTTTATTAGTAATTTTAGGTTTGCTTCTAACAGCTACCTACCAAGCTAGTATTAGCCCGCCTGGTAGTGTTTGGCAAGGTGATGGCTCCTCAAACTCCGATTCCACTGTAGGCAAATCAGTCATGGATCAAGTTAATTTTCTTCTTTTCTATATTCCAGCCTGTACTGTCTTCATAGTAGCGTTTTCCTAACATTGGGCCTCCTTAGACCTTTCCCCCATGGTTTCAAGACTGCTCTTCAAGTACTACTTGCATTTCTTGCTATATCTTTCAACGAAGCAATAAGTTTCATAGCACCAACTGATTTAGCGATTCTAGTTATCAGTTTGTTTTCAGTGTTGCTTTTTGTTTTAATGATGGTCATGTGTGTTGCTTATCGGGTATCAAAAGTTAGCGTTTTATTTCTAGGATGCTGGTTAGTGCCTGTATTGTATGGCCCATTTCAGATAGGATCTTATTTAATTATAGGGTGTTGGTCATTTCTTAGTCTATATGATCCATTCTGGATAGGATCCACTGGAATTGTAGGATGCATTTTAGTACTAAATCGGTTTGAGTACGGCTGGATGGCAGTTGTTATAGTGTCAGTACCCATGGTATTACTTGCTTGGTTTCTATTTTGGTTAGAAGTAGTGCAATGAGAACGTTGGCTGACATCGCACCCCTTAAGGTATACGGGCACCTAATGTGAATGACGATCTAAACGATGGCTGCCCCGGCATCTAGATATTTTCTATTCCCGGTTTTGTAACTTATTTGTTGTATCATAATGTACCATCCATAAATTCAATTCCTCCTGTCTAAAATCATCTCCAATTTTTAGTTTATCTTTTTATTGTACTTTATTTCGCTTATAATTTGGGCTGATATGTTATTAGTACTCTTTTTGTTTTAAATTAAACTTTAGGCTTTCACTTATCATAAAAATTTCAAAAAAAAGTATAATGATATTAGCATTTATTGTAAATTATTTTATGTATAGTTTTTTTGTTTTAAAATTATGATTTCATTGAGAATGGGATAACTCTCCATAGCTAAAACAAAAATGGGGGGTTTCAAGGGGGGGTTTCAAGCCTTTAAGCTTTCTGTCAATCATAATGGCTTAAAGCCACTGCCCTGTATTTACAAAGAAAGACTAACAGCCGAGCCTGAAAAAAAGGACAAACCTGGTTCCCTATACAGAAATAAAAAAATTTCTTTATTTAGATTCGTCGAAAGAGTATTTAAATTAAATTTAATATAATTTTTTTTTCAAAAAATTATAAAATATCATTAGTATTAGAATTGTATTATTATTGTTCAGGATTTGAGTCTTGTTCAATATAGAGCCAATCCTCATTTTGATATCACTTTTAGTATGGTGTCAATCTCTATCAATTTATTAATAGAAAGGTGATATTGAAAATTGATATGTTGTTAGTATCGCTGGTAGTTACCATCAGCCAAAAATTACATGTGTAATTGTCTATGTAATCAAGTTTTTTGTTATTTTTTTTTTAATTTTTTCATTCTTGAATTGTAATTTAACTAAAATGATTTAATTCTAATTAGATTAGTGTATCTTGATTTATATATCTTGCTGAAAACAGTTCCTTCAATGCTGTTGTTTTCGCATTATAGCAACAATAAACCGAAACTAATCTAGCGATGCTCATTTCCATTTTTTTTTTTCAATTTAGTGTATTGATTGAGTCTAGTTTCTTCTTCTCTTGTGTCTATATTCTCGCTTTGCACTATTGCATGTATTGTGCACATTTCTTACATCTTTGTCACTGTCAAGAGCCGTCACAAGAGGGAGTCTCTTTATTACTACTTATACATTATTAGTATTGTTATTATTATTATTATTACTATTATTTTTAAAACGGTGAGTCCATGTGCCAGAAAGTAGTACAAAACTTAGCAATAGATGCCTCTTTTCTTGGGAAAGACTAGAAAAGACAACTGAAGCTTAACATCCACCCATCCACATACACATCCACCCATGTTGAAAAGACAACTGAAGCTTAATATTTGGTAATAATTAACGCAAGGGACCACAACATTTGGATCCATTTCTTCAATAGTGCACTGTTTCTAGCTTCAGATCTACCATGCACAGCCTTGTATAATCTTTGTAAAGTGCACATTGTACCTTAATTGACAAGATGCATTTTCCTATCATTAGCTGCACCGTACCATAAGAACCTCCTTTGATTCTATCGAGGGCTTCCTTCACACTGTAGACACTTAAATAAAATTTTTTTAACTAAATTAAATAAAATAAATAAAAAAAAATGTACGCCCAGCCATCCCTTCTCAATCCCATCCCCCACCCACTACGTAGGACGGGGGGTTCTGGCCACCAACTCCAGGGGATGCCAGAACCCCATCATCGGGTTGTCCAAATTTTTGGACAACCCGGCTCCTTAAAGACCCTGCAACCTGCAAAAAGAAAGGGAGAGGACCAAAAAAAGAGATCTACCAGCAGTTAGCCACAAAAAAGAAAAACAAAAGAGAAAAACAAAACAAAAAAAAAACAAAAAAGAAGAGGGGGGGAGATCTGAGAAAAGAGAGGAAGAGAGGCCGACGAAAGAGAGGGATCGACCGACAGAAGGCGAAGAGATCCGTCGGGAGAGAGAGAAGAGAGAGAGAGGCTGACGAAAGAGAGGGATCGGCCGACAGAAGACGAAGAGATCTGCCGAGAGAGAGAGAAGAGAGAGAGAAGCCGACGGGAAGAGAGGGGAAGACGTCGGCGCCGGCGAAGAGAAGAAAAAAACTTTTTAGAGAGAAGGGAGAGGGTGCGGTTAGAGAGAGAAAAAGAAATGAGAAAATGAATAAAAAAGGCTAAAAAAAGGGTTTTTATACCCAGAGAAAGGAGGACAAAACGGCGTCGTTTTGAGTGGCTTTGCAAGCACCAAACGGTGCGTTTTGGGTCCTACCTCGTGGGCTTTCAGAAGCAGGCCGGGGGTGTTGGACTTGGGCTCTTGCGGGCCACCGAATTGGGCCAATCGCAGCCCAACAAGGTATAACCCTTTTCTTTTGCTTGGGTTTGTTTTAGTTAGTGTTGGGTCTAGCCCATTTTAATTAAAATATATTTATTTATTTATTTATTATTTTTATTTTTTTTAAAAAAAATATTTATATAATATGAATACTTATATTTAATATTAAAAAAAAAAAAAATAATGATAGTAAATAATGGTAAAAATGCATGGCTTAGAAGAACATATATATAAAATAAGTAAATAAATAAAAAAATTCATAATAAATAAAAAATAAAAATAAAAATAAAATAAAAAATAAAAAATATATATATAAATAACAACAATAACAAATGAATAAAAAATATTTATATTATAAATATACTTAGAGGCTTGCAAATAATAAAAAAGATAAATAAAATAAAATAAAATAATAATAATAATAATAATAATCCGGAATATTAATATATTAAACAAATAATATAAATGGAACAATTATTTGAGTATTACCACCTAAAAGGGGCAAAGAGTTATCTCTTTCGGGTGGGTCACTTAAGTGTGGAGTTCGAAACGGATTTTCACCGAAGCGTCGGGATAAATCCGAATTCTATACTCCTATACCCATTGATCCGAGTAATTGTTGTTTAAAATAATATATATATATATATAAATAGTATATAATAATAAAAAAATAATAATAATAAACATAACTAAATAAATTACCTTAAATTATTAAGCATACCAGTCAACTAATCAAAAAATACGATCATATAGATTCTGTCATTCTATACTGTCATTGCACGCCACTCTTATTCTGTAAATGACGCGGGAATCCCGATGATGGGATTTTCCCGAGGAGCTTGTAGAGACGAGTTCTTTCGGGGATATCTCTAGGTGAGGAGAATTTCGAGACTTCACCAAAGCGTTGGGATAGTCTTCGAGTAATTTTCCAATAAAAGATTACCGACTCCATCATTTAAAATAAACAAGTCAAGACATCATTCTACGCTTGCATCATATGCATACGTAAAATCAAGCGAAAAACTCAGTCTGAAAATTCAATAAAAATATAATTAATAAAATAGGGATTAAACTAAGAAAAGGCTATATTAAGATAACTTAAGATTAAATGGTACCGTTCGTAGAACGGGCGTCACGAAAGTGCTAACCCTTCTCCGTGCGTAACCGCACTCCCGAACCCATCTCTAAAAAACGTGGACCAGTTCTCGTTCTTTCGACGAATCTAAAATTAATTTAGGACTTCGTCGATTAAGAATCGGGTTAATAGGTGACCAATCACACCTTAGATAAAAAAGATTGGTGACGACTCCCACAAGATTTTAATTTTCGTCCGCGTCCGGCGGACGAGTTCCCGGACCCGTACGTCACGACACACACTACAAGGGATTTGAAATAAGGACATGAAAGAAATGTGTAAACTTGCCATAATAGATCTTTTCAGCGTGACTCTCTCACTAATCAACAACAACTTGACTTCCAAGTAACCAATCTAGATTCAAATCTATCAACGATGAGCGTCCAAATCTTCACAACTTTGTCATTTGCACTTAAAGGTAACCTCAAATAGGAGTTAGGGAGGTTATCCACCTTGCATTGGATTTTTGAAGCCCATAAGTCCAATAACCTTTATTCAACACCAATACCAAAAATTTTACTTTTGTTTTTAAGTTTATTCTCAGTCCGAAATCATTTGAAATCATATTAACACTTTTTTTTACAGTTGGTAAAAGTTTTAGGTCAAATTTGCATAAAATAACTGTATCATATTATAGATTGGATATCATCAAATCATTATGTCCATCTCCAATGCCCCTAAAGTACCCATTAGTGGTAACTTTTTTTTGTAACGCTTAGGTTCACAACAATATTAAATAACATTATAGATAAAAGGCATATTTGTCAGAGTCCTCTTATTATATGCTTTTTTAAAGTCCAGTATAAAAAAATACCCCTCATACTATCCTTACTCATATGATTAATAATCTCATTAGCTATAAGTGAAAATTTTCTAATTTATCTCCCATTAATGAAAGCAAATTGATTGCATCCCATTACCTCCACCGCTGCAAGTCTCAAACGGTTTGCTAAGATTCTAGCCAGAATTTTATACAAACTTTCCACTTGATTAATTGGTTTATAAGTGCTTGACCCCATAAGACACTCATGCTTTGGAAAGAGAATTATAAAAGATGAGTTTATGTAACTATTAAAAGAACACAAATTATGGAATTCATGCTAAAATTTCATCACTTCCCTCTTTAGATTGTTCTATTGATTTTGGAAGAAGGGCATATTAAAATCATCTTATCTTGATATTTTTTTTTGTTTGCTTAGTCAACAAAGTTTTTTATTAATACCAACATGTTTTACAAGCTTTGATATCCCAATTAAGAGGGAATATCGTTACAAGAACCGTTCCAAACATTCATTGATAGTTTGACCAAAATCATCGGTAAGCAACATAAAAAATATCCCATTTATCACCAAGTATAAAATAACTCAGTTCTTGGCTAACGAATCTGCCAAGAAATTTGCTTCCTCAATTTCCAATCCCAGACTCATGGCTAAGCTCTATAAATCTGAAACATTAATAATGATTGTAACTCGGACCAGACTCAATATATCAAGTGACACACGATGCATTCCTGGTACTAGTAGGGTTGGAAATAACAGCAATCTACCGAGCCATTTGTAATAGGCCAGGTGGTGTTCGACAAGCTGAAGCAGGTTCCAGTGAGGTTTCAAGTGGAGCAGGCAAATCAATCATGGATCCAAATAGTTTTCTTTTGTTTTATATTCCAAACACTACATAGCATTTCTCACCACGCTTTTCCTTACGATTCCATTTTAATAATTGATCTTTTCTGCGAAGTGGTTCTCTTACCGTTGCTGCCATTAGTCATTTGCTATGTCATGTCCACGCTAGTCATAACCCCAACTGCAAAGTTTACTTATTTCAGTTGGCTTACTTTGGTGCTTGCTGTTGCGTTTTAGTGTTGGTTATTGAGAGCTTATCTATATCGGTTGGTAAAAATAAATACGGTTAATAGGAGCTCAGGAGAACTCACCGTCTCAGTGTTATTTTGAAAGGGATGGAAACATACACATCTTTTAGCATTAGCCTTTGCATAGATAGACGTTTTCAACATAAAATGTCCAGATGAATTGATTTCTAGAGAAATATTCATCTTCATACCCCCTGTTGCCATCCATGGCATCCTTTTGCTAATTATTTTCATTTTCATCAAGAAATAAAAACGTTAACTTCAAATACTTGTTCACAATTAGATTAACGTCTTGCTTAGGATTGAACTAATAGGTTGGCTCAAGTTTTTTTTTTTTGATTGAATGGTTCGATCTAATCTAATTCAATAAGTTCAAAAAATTTTGAAAGGTATTTTTTAAACACAAACACAAAATCATTTGTTAATTATGTAAGTTGATATTAAAAACACATCACTTACTATTATTATCGTATAATTTTTTAATAATAGCTTTATAAGTATGTAAAATTAATCAAATATTAATATAAAATTTATATCTAAGTAATAAATTTTACATGATTTTTCCTTATAATTAAAATATTTAATATTATAGAAAAATTCTCATTAACGACCCACTAAGCCTAAGCCAACTGAAATATATAAAGAGACAAGCATGTTCGTGATAAAAATTCACTTTTCTACTCTGTCCTCTGTTCAATTGATCCTTGAAGATGGGAGACACTGAGAGGGAAGAATGTAGAAGAAGAAATTTTTTCTTTGTCCTTATCCATTGATTTTTCTACCAAACTTTTATTGTTAAGTAAATTTGGATAAGTTGAGTTCCGACGCTTGAATATGATACAGCCACAAGTGCCATCCAGCTTTCAATAGATATTTTAAAACCACAATAAAGTAGAGGCAGCGAGAGTTATTGTTTCAGTGAAGACTACGTTATCTCCACGAACTACCATTTCTGTTCGACTTTAATTGACTGACACAACAGTGTCCTTGCACCCTCTCTATACTCTTTTAACCAATTGCTGTCAGTGGCCTAACGATTACCTAACAATTTTTCATTATTCTAAGCCTTATCACCTAACTATGTTCACTGGATGGAGGGGGGGAACTGCTCTGCCTTTTTTTTTTAAGTGAAACCAATCCGAATGCCTTCAATGCTCTCTTCGTTATATGTGTCTTAATATCTTCTTCTATTTTCAGCACGTCTTTGTAATTTGGCTCTCCTGATATGGATGAAAGTTTGAAGATAGCTGCACAAGAAGGAAATATTGTTGAATTATATGCATCAATCCAAAGAGATGGAAATGTTTTGAGGCAGATTGATAAGATGGAGTTCGTTGACACTCCATTACACATATAGCTGCAGCTGAAGGGCGCTTTGATTTTGCCATGGAGGCAATGATCTTAAAGCCGTCATTCGCTAGGAAGCTAAACCAAGAAGGCTTAAGCCCGATTCACCTTGCAGTGGAAAAGGGGCATAAAGGCAAAATTTTAAGTTGTTAATCAAGTCTGACTCAATCTGATTCACTTCAATCTGATCCACGAACAACCTTCATTAGAATTTGAGATTTTCTCTTTAATGTCTAGACTTCAAATTTTAAGACGTAAAAGACAAGATTACCACATGAGAAAAAGACATTTCTTCTTCTGCCAAAAGTGGAACTTATTTATATATATATGTCACCGACCACTAGACAAAGAGTAGAGAAAATAACAACATAATTCCTACTAAAAATAAGGCATATCTGGAAAGGACCAATAGCAAAAAGCAGAGAACATATAAGCATCACACAACATCACAAATATCAGACCATGAATCATTTGACCACCAAGCTGCAAACATAGAGTCTGTGTCCACTCCATATTTAGCTAGAGCATCGACAAAGGAATTCGCCTCACACAAATGATGGACAATGGCTACGTCACCGATGGACTGCATAAGACAGTCAATCTCATTGAAAATATGTCATTTATCCCACGGTCTCTATTACTAGCTTCCTAGTACCCGCAAGTGAGGATGATGGAAATAAACGAAGGGCATATTTGAGAACCTAGAATTCAATATGTCTTCTCTTGTAATTTAAAACTATTAGTGTCTATATATTGCTTGAGAACCATAAATTCATATAAAATTGCAGGATGGGTACACCAACATTGACTGACCTTGTTGCCTTTTGGGCACCATTTAATTTTTCATGGTACAAATGTAAAGGGTGTCAAAAATGTTATCTTTCAATTACTCTTACCGTACGCTGAGAAAGGTGAAGAAGACACTGTTATCACTGATTAGCAATTTGATTGGACATTATAGAACAGGTTGTAATGAAAAAGTTATTTTTCATTGAGTACAATGTGGGGTCTACACATCTCGCTCAGCGCTATGCTTCATCATTGCAGGCAACGCCCCGAAGGGTACGTCAAGGTGCTCTTTAACCATGACTAATTGAAGGGACAATTTTTTTTATGATTAGTTGCTTCACTTGCTTCTTCCAGAATTACGAGTAGATTGCTCTTGTTTGCTAATTATATATCGGTTCTGTTTCCTTTCTATATTATCCTCTATTTCCTTATGCTTTAAAGTGCACTAATTTTGTCTTGCAAATTGCATTAGTTTTCAGTAGCCTGGATATTGCTGCATAATTTATTATCCCCAGCATAATGGATTGGAGGATGAGTGAGGCTGCTCAAACAGGAAACATCAAAAGGATGAGTGAGGCTGCTCAAACAGGAAACATCAACAGGATGAGTGAGGCTGCTCAAACAGGAAACATCAACGTATTGTATGAATTAATCCAGGAAGATCCATATGTTTTGGAGCGTATTGATCAGGTGCCTTTTCTTGATACACCTTTACATATAGCAGCCTGTGCTGGGCATGTTGATTTTGTGATGGAAATGATGAACTTAAAGCCATCATTTGCAAGAAAGCTAAACCAAGCTGGGTTTAGTCCCATGCACTTAGCTTTGAAAGATGAAAAAATCCAAGCAGTGCTTCGACTCCTAAAGTTTGATAAAGGCCTTGTTCGTGTCAAAGGGAGGGAGGGCATGACTCCTCTGCATCATGTAGTTGGAACTGGAAACCTTGATCTATCGATCAGGTTTCTTGAGGTTTGCCCCGAGGCTATTGAAGATGTGACTGTTCGAGATGAGACTGCTTTCCATCTCACAGTCAAAAACGACATGTTCGAAGCTTTTGAAGTCTTGATAGGATGGCTCCGAAGGAGCCGCCATGAAGCTGCCCAACAATGGGAAAACGAGCTACTGAGTTGGGCGGACATTGAAGGCAACACTATTCTGCACATTGCAGCCATCAGAAATAGTCCTCAGGTATGCTACCTATCTCAATGACCCCATTTATATGATGCCAGAGATCTAGTTTTATGAATATTAATTTGTTACTTTACCAATTATCAGGTTGTAGAAGTGTTGCTGGAAAATTTGAGTCAAGACCATATCAATTCCAAAAATTTGGAGGGATTGACGGCTCTAGATATCCTATTAGAACACCAAAGGAATGAAAGGCAAGTGGATAATAGAGAGATAATGGATATGTTAAGCACAGCCGGAGGTTTGCGTGGTTCCTCGCTTCCCAATAATCCCCACTCTTCAATCAACGTCAATTCATTCAGATCAAAGATGTCATATTTTCAAAAATTTACAACAATCGCAGCTCGTGGAAAGAAGGGTATCCCATATGAGATGCGTAACGCATTTCTAGTAGTGACTGTGCTAATTATAACAGCCACTTACGATGCCTTATTAAATCCTCCTGAGAAGAGTGACGACGTTTCATTCCAGAATTACCAAGTCTCTGGTTCTTACTCATTTTCGCAGCAAGCAAATCCTCCTATGGGTGGCGATAATCCTGCGCAGGACATCACAGATTTAATAGATGCATCTTCCATGTTTTGGTTATACAACACTTTAACCTTTTGGGTGGCACTCGGGTTAACAGCTTATCTCCTCCCAAGTCGTACAATCTGTTTGCTTCTTCTCATAACACTCTCCCTTTTCGGCTCCTGTTACATGCTTTTAGTAGCTGTCGTCTCATGGAAACAACAATTTCTTGTTTCTCTTACACCTTCGCACTTACTGTATCATGCTCTCTCCGTTGTGAACTACTGCTTGTCAACGTTAATAGCTGTCCTGGTGGCGTTTCGGATCGCCCGTTATGTTATCTACAGATTTGTACCCAGAAAAAAGATTTTCTGCCTCGTACAATTTGTTTCCTTCCTGTTTATAGTTATATGTATTCTTACTCCAACTGTGTTCAATGTCCAAACCATGTCCTTTCTGTGGAGTTAGGGGGATTGTGGTTTTCTGCAAGGCAAATTCTTTCCTCGAACGTCCCCGCTAAGCCATGTACTAATTATGGGACTTTTATTGCACCTTGGATTCTTGATGTATCTTCTTATTTTTTTTCTAATGAATTTTTGCATTTTCTGAGAAAATAAAAAGGGTTATTTTCCTAAATGGGCTCTATGCATAAGGTATTTATGGGAATAGATTTTTTTATAATTTTAATTATTTTTAGGTAAGAAATAAAATGTGAATAAAATTGTCCTTAATGAATTCGATTCATTTGTTAGGGTTTATGCGTCAATTCAAAATTTATTAATGGATCAAATATGTTAATATGATCCACAACTCCTCAATTCTTATGGACAAAGCGTACATCTCTTCAAAAGTAATTCTATCAAAAACATTTTTTGTCAGTTTAACTTTCGAGTATTTTCGCAGTGATAGGAGCATTTTGGAGTGGTTATTATTTGTATAAAGGGTTTTCACATATTGAGCAATGAGAGAAAGTTGACATTACGTAGAGAAAGGTATAATATTATTTTATTTTATTTTAAACCATGTGAAAAAATGGTTATTTTTCATGTTTAGGGTTTAGATTTTCGAGCATAAACCCATACGTATTACTTGTTCATATTGATATTCTTGTTATTTGAAATTGTTAAATATAAACATGAAGGTAGTATTGTTTGTGTTATTGGGGTGGAAAGATGATCGGGTTTGCGTGACTAGTTGATATGTATGTGTTATGACCCTTTGATAGGAATTGGGTTAAGGGTTTAGATATTGCGTGACTGAGGGCTTGCTTACGTGGTTGGCACCTTATGCATGACTAAATTATGGCATGGGGTCACTTAGGATTTGCGTGATTGCATTAGGTTTTAACATTACGTGACTGGTTGATATGTGACTGTGTGACATATTGATAGGTCATTGCATGACAGCAGCCTGACTGGATTTTGGCATAGGGTTAGGGTGACTAATTGTTATTAGCATTGCGTGACTTGTTTATAGATCATTGCGTGACTTGTTTATAGATCATTGCATGATTTAATGTTAGTAATTGCGTGACTAATTGATAATTCATAACTGCATGAAATTTATGTGTATGGCATTGCATAATCGACATTGGGTTCATTCTGTATTATTTTGGGCGAACAGTAGTGCTTTAATATGTATATGTTGATTTACTTAATAATCCATGCTCGACGCTTGCAATAATTATTCTGTATCAGGGTTGTCTAAAACCAGTTAATATTATTATGAGGGTTATTTTTTGAGTGAGCTTCTGAGGAGGGCTATTTGTCAGAAATTTCTCTTATTTTTTTGATAATCTACAATGATGGTATTAACATGACTAAAATGGGAATGTTATATGTTTTATGTTGTAGATGGCCAGCACAAGAACAGAGCAGGATAATGTGGAGTCTTTGCTTTGTGTGCCGAGGCATCGGTGGGGGTTCAATGCTGGCATTAACATCCACTGTAGGTGGTCATAACTGCACATGATATGTGAAATGCTATGTAAAGTAAACGAGTTGGAAAACTTGAAGAGAACATGCTTCGGGCATATGATAGACGTCGAATCAGAAAAGAGTTTATTATACGTCAGTCTTGTGCACAACCTAATGTTGCACAGAATCAACAAACCTGATGCCATCGAGGGTGAGTTATGGTTTGTAATAGGGAAAACGAAGACCCAATTTTTGAAGAGGGAGTTCTGTTTGGTGACAAGACTGAAGTTTAGTGCCCTACCGACCCTTATAGTTAATCCCTACGAGGCCCTCCTTGGAGGAATTCACCTACGATATTAAGGACCGAAAACGAGGTGAAGATACAACACGTTTTAGAAACGTTCAAGGGAGAGCAATTTCAACAGGAAAGAGACTCGACCAAGATGGCCCTCATCTTGATCGCGACCAATTTTTCATTCGGTGAAGACTACAGACGATCAGTGGTTACATGGTTGTTGTTGTTGGTCGAGAACATCAACGAGTGGAATGCGTTCTCATGGGGCACATACATTTAAATTCTGACTGTTGATTACTTGAAAAGGGGTTTAGAACTTCCTGAGGTGAGCATACCAGAGAATAAACGCTACCACCTTTATGAATTTAAATGGACGTTTTAGGTAGTCTGCCATACCCTAATGTTTATAATTTCTTTTCACATAAGAATTTATGAGGTGAGTGAAAAATGTTTCACAATTGATGTGCAGTTTTAGGTGTTGAAAGCAATTCTTAAAATCAGAAGCTTGTTTGGAAAGCAGCGCCAATCCGGACAGCTTTGGCCAAGAATGCTGAAATGGCATTGTGACGAGAGGCTTACAAGCTTCCATGCCAATATTGCAAGTTTGGAGAGAGAGGGTAAGGCCAGTAAAGAAACTATTTTTTTATTTTATTAAATTTTATTTTTATTATCATAGGGTTTAGGGCCACACCTAATGGCAATGTATGTTTTGGTGCAATTGTGCGCAGTGAGGATGTTGGAGCCAATTGTGAAAGAGATGTTAACTGTACGGTAAGACGAGCTGTTAAGCGAAAATGCATCACGGACAAGGACATCCATTCGCAGTTCGCTGCCGCTGTGGTTACAAGTGCTATTGAAGCGCCTGATTCTCCTGCTGCTGCTCTGCATGCTGCTTCTCTTACTGCTCCTCTTACTGTTACTATTGTGACTCCTCACGCTGCTCCTCCTCCTGTTTCTGTTGCTGCACCTCATCCGTAGGTGTAAAACCCGTCACTGCGTCCACAAATGACTACGAGCATTAAACGAGAACTGCAATAGATGAAGACATAATGGAAGAAGGACCTATAATCATTGTAGATGGATTTACAGATGCAGATGCATACAATGCGGTTAGAGATCTAGCAGGTAATGCAGTTAGAGATCCAGTGAGCGATGCAAATGCAGATGCAGATATAGTCACTGCATCAGCATATCTAGCAGTCACTGTAAGGGTTGGAGGATCAGATTGTTGGTCGGTTGATTGACCGTTATGAGGTATGAGCTTTTATGTTTTTCATCGCGTGAGTTATAATATGTACAATATATGCACTGTTCTAATGTGTTTGATTTTTTTAACTGTTTAGGGTCGATTGATGGGTGAGGAGGATGGTGCGCGTGACAGAGAAGGTAGCAGTATTAAGGTTGATCTTGATGATGCAGGTGGCATAAATCAGTCAATTGCATCTGCTCGAAACTCACCTCCCGCTGGCCTGATCGACCATTATTCTGCTCTTATCCCATCTCCACTAGAGGCAGCCCAACATTCTCAACGCACACCTTCTTATGAGGCTCCACCTTCATTTGAGGTCGAAGAGGCACCTCATCTTGCTAGTAGTCGAACTACAACTTCCCCGCATCCTGCTTCTATCCCAACTCCACCAAAGGTCCCTCTGCATGGTGAGATCACACATTCTCTTGAGGCTCTACCTCGATCTCAGGCCGAAGATGCACATGTGAGCTTAGCCAGCAAATATCTACGAAGCCCATATGTTAACCCGCTATTAGTTCAAAGCAAAATGAAAGATGATTTGAAGGACAAATATGACTCCTTCATGAAAAACAAGCAAGCCAAGTAAAATGATAACATTACATGATATTAAGGTTAATGGTTCTAGGGTATTTATTCCATAGACCTTTTGACGTGAGGGTTAACATTATAAATATGCAGGGTTAACATTTTGGGCATTGAAGGACAGGAAGGCCTTGATTTTTTCCAGCAATTGGAGATGCCAACTGAGTTGCTGGACAGTCAACACATTGACACATGCATCAGTGTGTTGTGAAAGCGGGCGCGCGAGCACCATCGACAACTCTACAAGCAGAAAATATGCATTGTTGACACCACCTTCTATGTACGTATATTATATGTTAATGAGTTATAATTAATCAAATGTATGGGGTATGTATTAGTTAATTGCATCTAACTATTATGCGTAACATAATTGACACCTTATTTTGCTGAGGCTAACCTAAGAAATGAATCTTCCCCCTACCGAGAAGACATTCAAGGCGAGTCAGGCGGTAATGCCAGACCATGTGCTTGAATATGCGAGGGGTGGGACTCCACCGTGGGGTTTGCCATGGCATAAAGTTGACTTAATTCTCGTATCGTGCTATTTCGATGGCCATTGGGTGGTAGTGCACATCAACTTGCTGAGTTGGAGTATGACATTAGTGGACTCATCGTATAGTCGGACAGAAGTAATGATGTTCGATTTGCATGATAAACAGATGAGTCCACCAACAACATTGTTTTCCATTATATGCCACCAGGCCGGGTACTTTGCCAACTCGCATTGTTAAAAGCGACTTTTGATGCGAATAAGGTATAAGTTAAATGCAAAGACCCCGATACAGAAAAATTCGCATAGTTGCAGGGATTGAGATATTGTCTCGTTGCAGTGGTTGATCGGTTTGGAGGATTATACATCGAAGGCAAACGCCATAAACGACCTTCGAAAAAAGTTTGCCTTTGAGATTTTTGTAAATAGCAACAGTGGTGAAATTTTTTAATTTGTTTATTCTTTTCCAATATATTAAAAACATTATTTTGTATCATGTCCATATTATTCTTTGTTGTATCATTTATATATTTTTTCATTTTATATCATTAAACAAAAAAGAAAAAGGGCAATAAGAACAGTTCGGTATTCATTGATTGATAAGCATACGAGTCCAATAAGAACAATATTGTTTCTTTCTTATTCCTATCTTAAATTCTGTTAGTATTTTGTGCAATTTACATGCCAGCGTTTATAAGTTTGCATATGCCAGCCCCCTTTACTTTTTATAGCCTATATGACATGTTGAATTACATTGCGTGACATAGGGTTGTAACTAGTTGATAATGAATTGCGTGAATGGTGGAGATGGAATCACGTCAGCAGTTAATATTGATTCGCGCGAGTATTTGATATGAAATCATGTGACTACTCAAATTTGAATAACGTGAGTAGTTAATATGGAATCGCGTGACTAGTTATTATGGAATCGCATTACAAGTTGATATTGAGTCACGTGAGTAGTATCTATGGAGTAGTATTATCAGTTATTATGGAATGATCTCAGTATTTATTATAAAATCGCGTGAGTAACAAATATGACGTCGTATGACTGCTTATTATGGAATCGCGTTACTAATTTATATTGAGTCGTGTGAGTAATATCTATGGAGTGACATTATCATTTATTATGAAATTACGTAACTAATTGATATGAAATCACTAACTAGTTGATGTGGAAATACGTGACTCACTTGGGAACAAGAAGATTGACTCACTAACATTGACAATGGACAGTTTAAAAATATAATCAATAAAGAATTTTAGTCAAAACCGAGATCACTAACATTTCTGCGCAGAAAGTTTCTTTGACAAAGACAACTCCGCCAATCAGGCAAGCAATAAGGTACGTACAAGCAGATTTGGCCTCACAAAAGCAGAGTAGCACTTCCGCGTTTGACCAAATTAGGCAATTTTTCTTACTTGGAAAATTTCCTTGGAACCTCAAAGAGCACCTCTTATAGAGTTTGTTTACTAATTAAGTATATCAAACCCTTGAAACACATAGTCTGCCTGATCATTCTCCCAATTTCCTTTTGTTTAGAGCTCTTGTTATCCTTGTCAGTATTCTCAAGATGGATGAGTGTTATGAGAGGCTGCGGGGGGCTGCTCAAGCAGGAAATATCGATGCATTATATGCATTAATTCGAGAAGATGCATATCTTTTGGATGGCATTGATCAGATGCCATTCTTTGATACCCCACTGCACATAGCTGCAGCTGCGGGGCACACTGATTTTGCCATGGAGATAATGAACTTGAAGCCATCACTAGCTTTAAAGCTGAACCATGATGGCTTTAGCCCTATTCACCTTGCCTTGCAAAATGGGCAAAAAGAGACGGTCCTTGATCTCCTGGGAATGGATAAAGATCTCGTTCGTGTCAAAGGAAAGGAGGGTAAAACTCCTTTGCACTACGTAGTTGGAGAAGCGGACCTCAGTCTTGTATTCACATTTCTCTTGTGTTGTCCTGAATGCATCAGAGATGTGACAAATCAAAATGAGACTGCTTTGCACATTGCAGCTCAAAAGAACCTACTGGAAGCTCTTCAAGTCCTTGTAGGTTTGCTTCGGAGGACGCATCACAAAGATGGAAAATTATGGGTCAAAGAAGTCCTGAATTGGAAGGACAAGGAAGGCGATACTGTGCTACACATTGCGGTATCCAATAATTAACTGCAGGCACGATCCCATCCGTGCTCTTTTTTAAACTAATTATTGAAACAGACATCTAATTTGTTTTTATGCGTTTATTAGTTAGTTAATTGTTTCCTCTATGTATATTTTAATCATTTTTACAGATGGTAGAACTTTTACTAGATTGTGGGATCGAGAAGAACGCCATGAATTGGAGCGGGTTGACAGCAATGGATATCTTACAGGGCCAAAGCCAAGTCGACAACAAAAGGACTTTGGAAGTTCTACGCTATTTTGGGTGCTCGAATGCTTCCTCAATCCACACTAATTCCACCTTTGTTAAGTTCTTAAGATCAAAGATCTCGTTTTCTGAAAGATCGAATATAGTTATAAGCCGGATGAGGAAAAACATATCAAATGGCACTCGCAACGCATTACTGGTAGTGCTTGGTCTAATTTTAACTACCACCTACCAATCTGCTGTTAATCCGCCTTATGATCTTTTTCAACCAGTTATTCGCCAGGAAATGATCCCTCAAGATGCAGGGGGACAATGGGTTTCTCCAAACGATGGTATTATGGCCGCTCTTGATCCGCTTGCTCTGTCTTTCTCTATCTTCAATGCAATTGATTTCTTGGTAACACCTTTAGTGACACTTTTGATCCTCCCTTGGGTTCCTTATGGTCAGCTGCTTCACGTCCTATTGCTGCTAGTATTTATCCTCTTCGTGGCGTCAATGGGTTTGTCGCTTGCATCGACGACTTCGGTTATTGGGATTGGTGTGTTTTGTTCTTTCGTAGTTATCACAATAATCCTAGGGATATTCATTGTCATGAACAAAGTTAGAAGCGGGAAGGTTGACACAGACTGCATCAAGGAAGTTGGTGACAGGATACGTCTGCACGGGCACGAGGACGACGACATTAAAAAGAAGTAAACTGTTTTTTTGGAGGCTTCTCTGTGCACTAAATTTCCCCATTGATTTGTGGTAGAGACTGTTGAGTTAGCTTTGGCGGGTTCATCTTTAGGGGTACTCTGGATGGCTTTTGGCTATCTAAACATTTCACCTTGCTTTGTTGGCTTTTTAGCTATTGATAGTTTGTATTATTAATCTTTGATCATGAATAAATTTACTTTCAACTTTCAAAAGAAATATACTCCCTCCCTTGTATGTTCATCTTTCCTTTTTTACATTAAATTGTATATTCACTTTTTTTAAAAAAACATAATACTTAAAAAAATCCTAAACTATTTAGTTAAATTCAAATAAACTTTTTTTATTCATTCAGTCAAGTTTCAACACTTTTATTTTAGATCAACTAGACTTTTATAACTAAATTAATAATAGTTAGTCAAACACCACTTGTCAATTTCTATTAAGTGATATTTGTTTGGCATATTAGCATGTCATAGTAAATGGTCTTTTCAAAAAAAAAATGTCATACTAAATGGTGATATGATATAATTATATGACCACGTAGATTTTCACCCTCCACCTCAATGCCCCATAAGTATAAAAATAACAAATGACTTTTTGATTAAAGATAGTTAGTCAACCATTAGTTGTAAGGGTTTATTTGGTTCAAATTAAATAAAAATATAAAAACTTGATTGAACGTAATAGAATAATAAAAATTTATTTATATATTTTTAAATAATTTAGAAATTTTTTAAAGCATTATACCTTTTATAAACACTTATAACTCTTATTTTTCACATTAATTTTAAAATATTTTATTTTAGTTTTTCACATTAAAATTGTAATTTGTCAATGTTCTAAATTGAAAAAACAATATTAAAAGGACTAAAATAAAAACATTTTTCTAAATTTCAATGCAAGTTAAATGTGGACATTCAATAAAATTGAGGGACTATCTTATATTAATACATCGAAGTATTTAGAGAATATTGTGGCACAGATTTTTGCTTAGGCTGCCAAGAATTTGTGCACGAGAAAACTAGTTCTTTTTTTGTTAGGGTAAGCACAATAGGTCCCATGTTCAGTGATGCTACCAAAATCTTATTCAGTAGCTGGTTTATTTTGGAAATTGTACAGGTTCTTTCACCCTCACCTATCGTTTATGTCATGAGAGTTTTTTGCATTTAAGCTATAGACTTGAAATGCTAACTTGGTGATGAGGTTAAAAAAATCACTTTTCAAAAAAATATATCAAAATATTTAAACTCCTTTACATTACGCAACTAAACATGGAAACCTTCCACTTTTTGACTCAATTTTTGATCGTTTGCCCTGAATGTATGGAAGATATAACGACTCGAAACGATACTGCTCTTCACATTGCAATACAAAGCAAGAGATTAGACGCTTTTGAAGTCCTAGCAAAGACTGCACGGTGGCCTTTCAGGACCTTTCGTGACAATAGCAAAGTTTTGGGAATAGAAGTCCTAAACAAGAAGAACAATGATGACAACACAACACTGCACTTGGCCACATTGAATAATCAACCACAGGCATGCATGATCTCACATATTCTTTTTCTTTTCTTGGATTATATCATACACTTTCTTTGTCTCAATTCATTTATTTTAATTTGTTTCACATTTTATTTAAAAAAATGTTTTTTTTATTTTTTTTGAATAGATGATGAAACTCTTATTAGAATGTAAAGTTGATAAAAAACTCCATAAATTGGAGTGGCTTAACGGCTATGGATATCTTACAAGATCAAAGGCAAGTTGACAATAAAGAGTGTAAAGAGATTCTATGCCGTGCTAGAGGCTTAAAGGCTTCCTCAATTCCTCAAGCTCCACCCTTAGAAGCTAAACTAAGATCAAAGCTGACATTTCATGAAAAAGTATTTGGTGAAGCCTTTAGTGAAATTTTTGAAATCTTAGTTGAGCAGAGCAATGCTTTGGTAGTGGGATTAGTTTTGATTCTAACAGCTACTTACCAAGCTACTCTTAGTCCACCTGGTGGTTTTGGGCAGGGTGGTGGTGGTTGACCTAATGGTTCAATCGGCGCCAATGCTGCCTGTCAGCTGGGGAAATCAATGATAGAGGACCCAACTTCCAATCTTGGAAAATCAATTATGAGTTCAACTTCTTTTCTTCTTTTCGTCATTCCGAATACTATCGCTTTTCTTATGACGACAGTCCTAACACTTGGCCTCCTCTCAATTATTGCTAGTGTATCACCACTCTCCTTCAAGTACCCTTGTTTTTTTTCTATTTTTGCCTTCTAAGTTCAACATATTACATTTCACCAACCCCTCTATATATGTACTTTCATTTTTTTCTCCTTTAACATTTTTCTCTTTGTGCAATGTGTCATGTGCCTACGAGAAAACACTTCAGATAATGGTTTCATAAGCAAGAATGAAAGGGGTGAGATATTAGGCCAAGTAATTGGTTTTTCATTTTTTTTTCTTTGAACAAGAGCATCATACACCGATCATTGAACTAAAATGTTGGTGTGCTAAGTAATTGGTTGAAGGTTAAAAATCTGTGGTATATATTTTATACCATATTTTGAAATGGATTAGACAATAAAAATTAATTTAGGCTTTTCTTGGTTTCCCTCTTTTACACTTGGTAGCCTTTATTATTGACTTATCTTGCTGAAAAAAAATGTTAAGAATGCATTAGCTAATGTCTATTTTTGTATTTGTTAATTGTATACTAAAGAAGAAATGGTTTGGGCTTCAATTCCCTTTCTCTAGTTCTATAATAACTTCCTTTTTTGTTAATTTCTCTAATTGATTTTTCTTCTTCTGATAATTTTTTCACGATTGGAAGAATTTTTAGCATTCATGTTTTTACCTTGTTTCAAATGCACAAGAAATTCAAGATAAACCATTTTGGCCTAACAATTTTGTAGTTGCCTACCATTGTGTTCTTAATTAAGTTTGCCACTTATTTTTTAGTTGAAGACTGAGCTAGCCAACTTTTTTTGAGAAGGCCAAAGACAAAAGACAAGGGTTAAAAATTTTAAAAATTAATATGCTAAATTTAACTAACAACATAAAGATTGATAATAGAAAATAATTTTATATAACATGAAAGTAAAAAAAATATTTACAATAATCTTTCGGAAAGTTGTGCTTGATTATGTTTTCTGTATTCAAATATCAATTATTGATTATATACTGAAAAATATGAATTTCTTTAAGATTGAGTTTTAGACATTTTAAATCACATTGTAGTTGTTCATGAATTGAGGCTTAGTGGTTTAAATATAGGAGAATCATTTGGACAATTTGTATATTTTCTTTAGAAGAATCTGTCAATTGTTTTTAACTTATTCATACTTTAATCAAACCTGAAAAAAAAATTTAATGCAGTCGACATCTAATATTCTTATTTTATTTCTATTTAAACTTATAATACTAAACATAAAATTATAATATGTAAAATATAAATACTTACATATGATATACAAGATTAATAATTTTCTCTTGTATAATCACGATTATTTAAAGACTATATATTTAAGATAATTTTTTTAACTAAATATAAAACGTAAAGCACATAAAAAAATATACCCAAGTTAATTTTCTTTTACATAATTAGGATCAATAAAAAATATACATTGATAAAAATTTAAGTAACAATGCAACACTACAACTTATTTTTGAGAACTACCTAATAATTTATTAATTTTTAAAGATTAAAATCATAGAAAATAAAATCAACATAAAACAAAGTTGAACATTTGGGGAAGAAAATCTATAGAAAGTTAAAGTATATGAGCAAATAGAATAAAAAAGGAAAAAAAACAAATATAAATATAAACTGAAAGAAAAAACAAAAAAAAAACTTTAAAGTTTAGTGAGATATGTGAGATCATTTTGTTATTCTTCATTTGTATTAATTATCAAATAAAAATTTTATATAATATGAAAAAAAATTTGAAAATTTTGGACACCTAGGGAGGCCCTGCCCCTGATGTTAGTGGCATCTGCATGTAAAGCCAATAAGTTAGAGACATGAATGTATAGCATTTTGGTATATACAATTTGTTCGGTCGGAATCGATATGAATAGAGAAGATCAATCTTCCAATTGATTCGTCCGAGAAGTATACGAGGAGAATTATTCCCATCACTGACAAGATTCCAATAGAATCAATTTATTAAAAGATAGATGTTTTTAGTAGGAAGCCGTCTCTCCTTGTATCCTTCGTCAGAGTCGTTTCATTTGCTCTTAACTGCTACAAATATGCGAAAACCTTTTATTATTTTCATTTTTATTTATCTCACAATGAAGAGGTTGAAGAGCGCTGCTCGGGCTGGAAATATTGATGAATTGTATACATTAATTCGGACGGATGCATATATTTTAGAGCGTGTTGATCAGATGCCTTTTGCTGACACTCCTTTACACATAGCTTCAGCTGCAGGGCACATTGATTTTGCAATGGAGATTATGAATTTAAAGCCATCATTTGCAAGAAAGCTGAATCAAGATGGCTTTAGCCCCATTCACTTGGCTTTGCAACAAGGGCAGACAGAGATGGTGCTTCGTCTATTGGCAATTGATAAAGACCTTGTCCGTGTTAAAGGGAGGGAAGGAAAAACTCCTTTGCATTACGTAGCTAGCGAAGGAAACCTCAGTCTTTTGGCTCAATTTCTACTACGTTGTCCTAAATGTATTCAAGATGTGACAATCCGAAATGAAACTGCTTTGCACATTGCGGCGGAAAACAATAACTTAAAAGCTCTTCGAGTCTTACTGCTGTCACTTAAGAGGACTAACCTTTACGGTAAATCGTCAGAAAAAAAGCTCTTGAATTTCAGGGATAAGGATGGCAACACTGTGTTGCACATAGCTGCATCCACGAATCAACCCCAGGTATAATCTTAAATACCCTAATTTCTTTCGTTGTATCTTGAGTAGAGGTCAGATCATGTACTAATAATATAGCAATTCTACCTATTGAGTGCCCTGCATTAATTTCATTTTGTACACTGTATTGATCATATAAATAACATCTATGGCATAAGCCTCTCGGCTTAAAAGCAATACATCAGAGACAAACACAACCTGCCATCATCAACGTGCATCACAAGAGTAAACCCCAAATTACATCATGCATATAATCCCCGAAAGTCCCCCCAACAATAAATAGAATCCAACACAGTATACCATACAGCCCCTGTCACAGGCCTTCCAAATAACCACCAGCCAAAAAAAAAAAAAAAAAAACCGAACAAAAGACAGTCCCAATGCATATTATCATAAATAGTCCAATGCTCCATACACATAGTAGGTAATCCAACATTGGCAGATCCTAATGCACATGTCAACAAAATAAGCTTCCAGACCTCAACCCGCACACAGATGAATTTGTATGATATATACAAACATTTATAAGTTGTTAATTGTTATACTACAAATATAGCTTAGTTCATAAAGCTATAGTGTTTTATATGTCAATTTAATTTGGTTTTATAAATATTTATTATGCAGATGGTCAAACTATTGATAGAATGTAAGGTTAGTATAAACAAGACCAATTCAAGGGGTTTGACAGCTCTGGATATCTTAGAAAGCATGAGCAATGTTGACAACAGAGACAGTTCAGAGATTCTTCGCGATTTTGGAGGCTTGAATGCTTCCGCGACTCGTAGACGTCCATCCTTACACGTGATGTTAGGATCAAAGATCACACTTCTTGAAAACGCATTTGGTGAAGTGTTTCATGATATTATCACTATGTCAGCTGATAGGAGCAATGCATTGCTAGTAGTATTAGTACTGATTTTAACAGCAACTTACCAGGCCGCTCTCGCTCCCCCTGCTCGTTTTTCTGGGGCTGATACCGGCTCTGACTCTGCAAATAACACTTCCACCGATTCCACTGTGGGGAAATCAGTGATGGGATCAACTGCTTTTCTTCTCTTCTACATCCCAAACACCATAGCTTTTATCATCGCAATGATCCTAATACTTGGCCTTCTTGCAATTGTTGCCAGTGGCATCACTACTCTTCTTCTAGTGCCGCTACTTTTATTATATTTTTGCCTTCTGATTTCTACATATGATATGTCTCCAGCATCTGGCCGTATTGTTCTTTGGTTTTGTTTCCTTATTAGTTTACCGGTAGCGCTGAGAGTCATAGACCAAATAAAAAGACTTGGGAAACATTTGACTCAGAAGGAGATACCACCACCTTAATAGTTGAGATATACATGCCAGGAAAGTATTTGGTTGAAGGATTAGAAATCCAAGCATCAATGCGATGGATTAAATGGATCACCAGCGAGAATTCACTCTCCTTGTTTGTCTCGTTCGTTTTGGGGACCTTGTATTTGAGGATTTTATTTTAATAATTAAGAACTGTTTGACTTCATCCTTGATGGCTCCTACTATTTCCTTGTATACGTTATTCTCTATTGATTTTCAATCATTTTGGATAGTAATATGATTGTTTTCCAGACTTCAAAAATAAAATTCATATATGCAATCATACTTAATTTTATGGATTGGTTATTTAATTTTAAAAAATAATGATTTGGTCACTAACATTTATAAGTGTTACTGTTTTGATCACTCAACTGTTTAAAAATAACGAACTCCACATGGTATTGCATGTCAATTATCTTGCCATGTGGATATGTCCACATTGCAATTAAAAATATTTTTAAAAATTTTAAATTATCTTTTAATTCCTTTGTTTCATTTTTCTTTTTGTCACAAGGACATGTCCATGTGACAAAAATAATTGACATGGATGGTGTCCACATGGTAATTTCAGTTTGTTGTTTCTAGTGACCCTTCTTTTTCATGGCTAATGCTATGGGGTTGCTTCTTTGTGAAGTTGAGTGATGCTTAGCTTTGTGATTCTGCTGCTGCTTAGATGATCTTTGTGCTAAGCATGGTTTGCATTACTGTATATCCTTTACATAAATATCAATTATCACCCTAATTATAAACTTAATGTTCATTGAAGCTCTCTTTCCCTCTCTTTCCCTCTCTTATTTGGGTGGGTACTTATATCGATGTATTTGGCTTGTGATCCTCTCTCTATCTCTTGTTAGATGGTGAAACTTTCATGTTGGATGTTTACTTCCTTATATACTGATCTTTTCGTGTTGGCGAAACTTAAACCTAATTTTTCTCAATCAAACCCATCTCTGTTTTTCCCTTTCTTGCTCACAGCACTTTGTGGTGTGCTTGGAAGGAGTATCTGAGGATATAGCGTCTAGGTGCAGAACAAAGTAAATCAGTAAGAAGAAATTAAACCAGCAATAGCTTTCAACACCTTTTGGATTTCATTGCTTTTTCTTTTATTTGGTGTTTTCATTTCTTTTTTTCTTATATTTTTATTCACCATTTTAAAAAATAATTTTATATTTTTTTACTTTAATCAATATTTATAAAAGAAACAGAAACTTAAATCTTTTTTCTACATCTATGTCTATCTGGGCATGGTTTCTTGATGATGGCGAGAGTGATTTTGTGGTGCATGACTTTGTTGGAGAATAGGATGTTTACCTCTCTATGTGTTCATATTGCTTTTAAGAATTTTGTTTATGTTTTAGCACACATCTATGTAGAATTTTTTTGTCTTTTTTTCTACTTCCTGGAAAGCTAGATTTTATTGAGGACTTTGTTGTTGCCTTTTTTTTTTTTTTTTATCTTTTGGGAAGCAGGGGTGATTTTTTTGGTGCAAAAAATGGGTGTTTATTCTATCATGTTGGTGCTGGTGGTTTTGGTTGTGCAGGTTTCCAATGTTGGAAATAACTTTTTCGTTCTTTCCTTCTTAATGAAATGAAACTGATAATTTAAAAAAAAAAATTGTAAGTATTTAACTTTATCTTTTTGTACAAAAAGGTGATTTTGTAAATTTATATTACATTCTCCTAATAATTACATTCCTTGCAATCATCACTTTACCATACTATACCAAACATTGCAAAGTTATCTTCTTAGTGATCACATATCCAGCAATCATATTCTCAACAAAATACCAAACACCACCTGGCATTCAAGTCTTTCCTATTGTGCTTACTTGAAACCTTTACATAAAATATACTAAAACTCCACTTGCTAATTCCATTTTTTAAGTAATGATAAAAATTTAAGTGCAAATAAATATTATATTCTTCAAGATCTTCCCCTTGATTAACACAAATATCAAGAATGTTTTAAATATGTGAATCCTCGTGTATCTCCAGGGAGATAAAATGTTTCTGTTATAAACAAATTCATTAAATTTTCGTTTGATTTATATTTTTATTATTTGTATAGAAAGTAAAAAATAAAAAAATAATAGAAAATAAAAATAAAAGTATCAATGAAACAAAAAACTATTTAAATCAGTAAGTCTTTTATTAATTTTTCATATTTAATTCTTTTTATTTTCATGAATGGCAAAAGTTGTGATTGTCATAGCAATGTCCGAGTAAAGTTAAAGAAATTGTCATTGAATTTGAGGAGGGAGGGAAGAAGTTAGATGTCTACCGACCGTCCAAGTAATGGTTGAGGTAGACTGATGAGTCTTGCGCGTTTCACCAAATTAGGCAATTTTTCTTACTTGGTAATTTCCTTGGACCTTCCAAAGGTGTAGGGGATTTCCTTTCCTATCAAGATCCCTAACCACTCCCTCTTATTACTTCTGCATTTCCATTATTACTGGATTATTTACAATTACATGTCAATTTATCATTATTCTAACCTTCTCATCAATATGTCGACCTGATGGAGTCAACTATTTTTTTTTTCTGAAGTGAAACCATTCTGGATTTCCACCATCCTCTCTTAACTACTCTTTTAGTTGTTGGTTGGAAGTAGTGAATTGAAATCCAGGATTCTTTAAATTAAAAAAATTATTTAAAAAAGAAAGACAAAATAAATTAGTGTAAAATACTCTTATCTCTCTAAGTTTTAATTGAAATTACACCGAAGTTCATTAAGTTTCAAAATTGACACTTCGTCCTAAAAAAATATATTTTTCACTTGACATATAAGTTCAACCGTTAGTCAACCGTTAGCGTTTCTATTAACTTGATGACGTGATAAGGGTAAAAAGATAATTTTACCCTTGATTAATTTTTAAAATTACTATTGTATAATTTTATTAATTTTTAATTAATTAAAAAAAAAAGAAAGCCCCCCATTTGGGGAACATTGGCGCTCCCCTCCTTTGGGAGCACCAATCTGTACTCTCCTCCCTCCCTTTCTTGGCTATTTTTTTATTTTCTTAAAAAATATAGTAATAATTTTTCAATTAATAAAAAAAGAAAAGGTATTTTAGTTTTTTCATAATCTCTGTTAACGATATTTGCACTCTTAGGGCAGAATGTCCATTTTGTAAACTAATGGAATTCTGTATAATTTTGATCAAAATGTAAAGAGGTAAGTGTATTTTACCCAATAAATTATGACATAATGCATAATCTTTTATTGAACATTATAGTATAAATGGAAATGAAAATTTTGATTTTCCAAATAATCATCAACTTCTTATTATTCCTTCCCTTCTCATTGAGTACACCAAGGAGGTCACACATCTCACTCAGTGCTTTACTTCATCATTGCAGGCAACTATTCTAAGGGTACATCAACTTTAGTTCTTAGCCACATAAGTGCTCTTTAACCATGCAAGGCATATTTCTTTTTTTTTTTTTTATGATTAGTTGCTTGACTTGCTTCTTCCAGAATTATGAGTAGATTGTTCTTGTTTGCTAATTATGTATTGATTTTGTTTCCTTTCTATATGATTATGTTGAAGCTAATGCTTGCATGTATCCAAATGGACACATAGCCAAGTGGAAATTCACTGGAAAACATAGACATCAGTATGTGTCTTTGACAATATTGAAGAGCACTACTTGAGACTTTGCATGTTTATCTATCAATCATGTTTAACACTTGTAATCTGTTCTTTAACAAGTGTTTACTATGTGTTTCCTTATGCCTTGTATATATTGTTAATGATGAATGAAAATCATTGTAGTATTCTCTCTTTATTCGTCCCTATTTTCTTTGCCTATAATAGAGGTTGCGTTATGTAGTTATATCTCGACTTCTCCTAAAGCACATTATGGTATTAGAGCCCCATTTGAGTTCTTAAGGGACCAAATCTTTGAATATCACTACAAAATCCTCCAAACAACAACCTACCTTTTGACCATGACAAATAACAGTACCTTCTTTCATCAGATACCTCTATTAAGGGAGTTTGAGGTCTTGAAGATGAAGGAAGATGAAGCTTTAAATGATTGCATAGAAAAGCTAATGCGAATAACAAATCAAGTGAGGTTGTTGGGTGAGAATATTCCATGACAAAGTGCTGTGACGAAGGTATTTGAAAATGCCTTGACTGCAAAATTCAAAGGCAAAGTCAATAATGAGATAGTACCAGGAAAAGGACCTGATGAAGTTTTGTTTCTTTTTGAAAAGTAAAGAATTTCATTAACAGAGGTAACAAGGTTACCCTCCAAAGTTGTACATTTGACCAAGCAAATTGTCTCTTGATTACTCAAAAAACTCGATCAAGGAGTCAATCATAGGAATCCAAGGACAACATCCCTTTAACACTGAGAATCTGCACAATCGAGCCATCCTGACTCATTTACACACTGACAACCTCGACAAAAAACTAAGAAAGAATAGAAACAAAAAAGACCTCAAACTTGAGAACCATGCCCACAAGATAGACATACCAACACAGTTCATGCAAAAAAAGAGTGTCATTGTGACATGAACTCCCCTAACACATCCATCAAGGGAAAGTCCAACTAGCTTGTAGACAAAAATCTACTAAATCAAATGACTAGCAAGAAGCAAGAATCATCCTTAATGAACACAGCAACAAAGAGCATGAGCATAACAAAAAATAAGCAAAAGCTTTGTCACACCCTTTATCTAGAAACAACAACCAGCAATAGCCAAATACAAGAATTAAGCTAGCAACAACCAAAAAACCCTGTTTGAGGTAAAGCGAGGGACAACATCACCTAAACTCTTTGTAATGCAAAGATAGAATAAAACCACCAACGATAGCCTTTAAAACGTGTCACTGCCTTACCCTTCCTACACAAAAACCCTTAAGATGCTAACTTGATGAAGTACCCTAGCCTTAGTAAGGTTATCTTCCAGGTGATTAATCTCCCTAAAAATATGGTTAACCTCCCATTTCTTAACTTCTTTTTTCAACCTTTCAATATGAAGAATCCACTTCCTCATTCTCCAAGGCGACCTACTTAGATTATTAGCCCATTTCACAATGTTTTCGAGTCACTCTCGATGATCAGAGTGTGAGTTTTGGCCTATTTGAAAGTTGAAAAAACAATGAAAGCTTCCCTACTTACCCTGATTTCAGCAATGTTAGAATCTCCCACTTCGATTGCTTTCAAAAAAATGATCTTAATCTCTCCTCTATCATCCTTTAAAACTCCTCAAATCCCAACTTCTCCTGGGCACCTTTTGGTGGCCTCGTCCACATTGAATTTCATTTGACCATGTGCAGGTTTGCTCTAGCTTTCAACTTGTCTTATGGTTTTGACTTTAGCCATTTTTATTTAGATGTTAAGGCATCTATAAGTATCAATCACAACTCTTTAATCATGAGGCCATTTAGCTTTAGTCCAAGTTGCCACCTCCAATTTGCTCATCTCATAGACTTGATTACCATCTCATTATGTCCCCATAAAACCATATCATTTTGTTGCAGCCAAATATACCAAGATAAAGCATAAAAAGCCATTTTCCACACATGAACATCTCCCTGTCTACCCTTAAGGTTGCTCCACATGATGAAAAAACTACTTAGGCTATTAGAGACAGCCCTTACCAGTCCCCACTCACAATACCATTTCATCCATACACTCCATGTTATAGGGTAATGAATGAAAAGATGTTTTACTGTCTCTCGCACATTTTGACACAAGGCATAGATGGCAGCATCTTCAGTTATCAGTCATTTTCCAAAGAGTTCATACTTGATCGCCACCTCTCATGCATAAGTTGCCAATAACACATTTCGATTCTTAGGGGAGTCAGATTAGACAAAATCTCGCCCTATGGCATCTTTTCTCTGCTGTCGTTTTTCATCACTTCTTTGTATAATGATTTGACTGAGTATTGCCCTAAAGTTGAACCTTTCCACACAAGATTATCCTCAAATTGCTTGCACAGCTGATATGCCTCCACTGTATCCTTGAACTGTTGTTATTGAGCTTTCTTCCAACCAAACGGTTGCCTCCTTAGTTCAAAAAGCCACTCCTATTTGTCCTCGGTCTAGTGGCCGAACTCATCAATGTTTCCACTCTTGTTTTGAGCCAGAGCATAGATCCTAAGGTATTTTTCCTTAAGAGTCCCCTGTTCGGTCCATTAATCCATCCAAAATTTGATGTTTCTGCGATCCTCAACCACCATTTTGTAAATTGGAAGTCACTTACGAGAAAAATCATTAGCAACATATAAGGGTTTCAAAATATTTTTCCAAGTGGTAGAAAACTCCTTATTTGTGTTTGTGTTGGGCAGGAGACCAGTGGGATTCCTTCATATTTTTTCCACAACTACCTCTTTCCACAAATTGTTTTTTTCCTTCCCGTACCTCCATATCCACTTGTTAAGTAATGCCCGATTTTTTTTATTCAAGATCGATGATTTCCAAATCTCCATCTTCCTTATATCTACACACTCTATCTCGCCCACCATAATGCACTTTTCGTTTCTCCTCCACCCACCCCAAAAAAATCTTCTCTCAAATTTCTCAAGCTCATTCTTCATCTTTTTCAAAATTTGAAAAAGTGAGATGTAGAAAATGGGGAGACTTGTAAGCATTGAACGACGAAGTGTGATCCTTCCCTCAATTGACAAAACTCTTGCTTTCCACCCTGCGAGTCTTCCTCAAATTTCTTAATAATCAGCTTTCAAATCTTTGTTGAGTTAGTGTTTGCTCCTAGAGGTAGCTCCAAGTACATAGTAGGCATCTCCCCCATTCTACAATCAACACTATCAGCACCCCTCTTAACAAATTATGCATAAACTCCAATTCCCATCAAACTATTCTTATGAAAATTGATTTTTAGCTCGAAGATCAATCGGAAGCACCTTTGAATCCCTTTAACATTCATGATGTTTGCAAGCTTTGGCCTACAGAAAATCATGGTATCATCCGTAAACTGAAGATGAGAAATGAGAAGGCTATTATTGCCAATAGGGACCCTTTGACACAAATTGAGACTCTCACTTTATTCATCAATTAACTAAATGCCTTAACCACCATATTGAAGAGGAAAAAAGATAGCGGGCATCCCTGTCTAAGCTCTCTTTCCATCCTAAGAGGCTCAGTTGGCACCTCATTCACCAAAACTAAAATCCTAACTGACCCAATGCAACCCATCATCCACTTTCTCCACATTTCTCTAAACCCCATTTTTGTCATAATGAATTGCAAAAAACCCCGATCCATATTATCATAAGTTTTCTCAAAATCCGCCTTGAGTAGAAACCTCTCCCTTCTTTTTTTTAAACTATCGATGACTTTATTAGTGATCAAAGCACAATCCATAAGTTGTTTGCCTTTAACAAATGCGAACTATTTCACTCCTACCACTTCCCTGATCACTAGTCTTAGTCTATTTGCCGAGAGCTTTGCCATTATTTTGTAAAGACTCTCAACTAGACTTATTGGTCTATATTTGTTGATAGTACTAGGCTTAGACACTTTAGGAATTAGTGTGATAAACGAGTTATTAATGCCATCCTCCAACCTATTAGTCTCATAAAATTTTTTTAAACCACCATAACCTTGTCCTTAACCACCACCCACTGATTTTTAAAAAAGCAAAGATTAAAGCCATTGGGCCTAAGCATTTGTTCCCATCACAACTACTTATGTTTCCCATACCTCTTTTTCTAAAAAATTATTTTCCAATAAGGTAGATGCTTCCTTACTAAGTTGGTTGAATTGACAATTGAATTTCTTTACCGAAAACACTTTTATACTCTTGTAGAAGTCAGTGAAATACTTTGCAATGACTACCTTGATCTCTTTTGATTCACACACTCTTTTATTCCCCACTGTCAGTTGTTGTATCAGATTGCTTCTTGTCCTGGTTGAGGCCATAGTATGAAAAAATCATGTGCTTCGATCATCCTTATGACCCACTTCGTTCTAGATTTTTGCTACCATTAATTTTCCTCCACATGATTCAACTCCCATAACTTAGCTTTTTTACCAATAACAATCTGCCATGTATTGGGGTCAACCTTTTCCTTTTGCCTTTTTTGATTAATCTCTTGAAGCTTTACCTCCACTTTATTGATTTTTTCTTGAGAGTTCCCAAATACCTTTCTTTACTAGTCTTTAAGCATCGGTTTAAGTCCCATTAGTTTTCTCTATAATGAAACCCTTTCCTTATTCTCACCATCTACTGTAGCACAATACTTTTTAACAACTTTTTGGAAAATGTCATCATCCATCCAATGGTTGAAGGAATTTGAACGGTTTGGGCCTTCAATCCATAGCTCTTGGGGCTCAAAATAATTAGATTGTGATCCGAAATAGAGACTTGCAAATATTTCTGCACAAGGTCTTTTTCCACTTCCAAGAAACCTACATCTACTAAGAAACGATCAAGCCTGCTAAACGCCAGTTCATCTCTGTTGCCACACCAGGTGAATTTGCTACCAATTAATGGCGGATCCATCAATCCCACCTCATTAATGAACTCATCAAATTTCGCAGCCACTTTCCCAATGTCTCCCTTACCAATTCTCTCATTTTCATTTTCGACAACGTTAAAATCTCCCCCCAACACCCATATGACATCATAGCTCTTAATAATTTGCTTTAACTCGTCTTACACCAGACTTCTTCCCCCTTCATCATTTGAGGCATAGACATTGCCATATTTGCATCTCATATTTGAAGCCTTCATTACTCTAATCAAAATTATGAAATTTTTATGGGCCCTATGCTCATCAAGTTGGAAAAACCTACTCTGCTACATGCATAATAAACATCTTGATCTACCTTCTGATTTAATAGCCCTCTCATCACTTTGTCTTTTTGCCACAATTTTTCATAAAATCCATCATACGGATTTTGAAACTTAGTTTCTTGGATAAAAACTAAACTCAGCTTACATTTACCAATGACTCTTCTTAACGCCCTCCTATTTTCTCTTTTACCCAAATCGTTTACATTCCAAGAAAGAATAATCATATATAAACACTGACTCACCTTAATCATATACTTGTGCCTTTCGTTCGCTATTAGAACCTTACCGTTTCGTACTCAGTAATTTCTCTAAAAACTTCCTCCTTCATTGCTTGAAATTCCAATCCTAAGCTACTACTCACTTCCAAAGTAACAAAAGCCTCTTCCCACATCATTCTATTTATGAACCCACTGTTTGTTTCACTAACCCGAGTTTTAACTGCATCTTCATCCCTTTCCACTACATTTAACTCATTCATCAGGCTAACTCTTTTTGTATTTGATTCATATGTCTCATCATCCTTATAATCCCTTTTTTTGTCCCCTGACTTCTTTGCTGTTGTGGCTCTAGTGGTTCTTCCTCCTGTATAACTTTACTTACTAGCTTTCTAGCCTTTAGCTTTTTCTTCTTTTTAAGTACACCTTTCCTTGGCATGTCTTCCACTGTTTTCGTTTTTTCCTTCACCTTACCCTTTTTCCTTTTCCTTTTTGCCTTCTTTTTACCTAACTTTCCTGTTGATTTCACATAGTCAACTAAAACCATGTTATCTGAAAAACCTCAAATTTTTGAATTTTCCTTTTAGAATACTACCTTGTTTCTCCAAAAAGTGGTCTAACCCCCTAACAAATTTTTCATCATCAACCTTCTGGACTGGCATTTTTCTTCCCCTTTTTCGTACATCTAAAAATGACCCAAACATTTCTTCTTCTCCCTCTAAAGTGTATCCTTTTTTTTGTTCCTTGAAAATTGACCTACTTCTAACAAAGTCCTCATCTTTCTTATTTGTGTCTCTTTTTTTCTCGCTTGGCCCAGCTTCATCACATCAAAGTAAAATCCTAAGGCATTTACTAACCTTGAAACTCCTTAAACTTTCATCTTGAGTCTTTTGCCCATTTCTTTTAGACCCAACCCCTGATCCAAATGACCCACTAATGCAAACTTCTTTCCCCTTCCAAGATAGCCCACATTCCTCTCTTTTTTGACTACGCCTATTCCTAGTTGGAATATTATTTTCCTCACATTCCCTTCCTTTGTTATTTCTGGCTTGATTCGAAATTCCCTCCCAAATTCCTTTTTCCCTTAAAATTTGTTGACTTGCTTCCTCTTTTGCCACTCTATTTTTGTTGTGTCTTCCCAATAAGCTAGTCCCTTGTCCATTCACTCCCACTAACCAGTTTTTTTCAATTTTAATCTTCACCCTCCATTTAGCCATGTATGCCCCATCAACAATTAGAGATTTGACATATGATTCAGACCTGTACTTCCCTTTGTTGTTCTCACTGCTTTTCAAGCCGAAGAGCGACTGAACTGTTTTGGTTCATTAACCACCATTGCAATTTGCTGTTCAATGTACTCGTTTCAACATCAATGATGGTTGCTTTCGTCGTGATCAATCTGTCGTTGACAACTATCTACAGGTATGATAGCACATTTTTTAAATTATCAACCTCAACTTTGATCATCGCCTCATTCAATCTCAATCTTTTCTTTGTTGACTGATCCATTTTAACGAATCTCTTTCAACTATTGCCAAGAGATTTAAACATTTTTTTGTGCCAAAAGTACACTGGCAACTCTTCAATTTTCACCCACAAGATATACTTTCGATCATCCTTGTCCATCGGGTAAGGTTTTATTTGCTTAAAGTGAACTTCAAAGATCTTTGAATACTTATCAAGCAACATATTCATCATTTCAACATTAGCAAAAGTGAGTAACACATTTAAACTCCCCATTGGTCTGACACAAACCGTAACTCCTTCCATGAACAACATGCTCTGAACATGGCTATAGTAGAACACAGTTCTAAGCCTACCCATAGCATTGTGCCTGAGCCAACTTACTTCCTCCTCGTCGATATCCACCTCAATATTGCTCACCTTATTGCTTGGATTCCATTCAACCATGGTAATCGTATCACCCACTCTAGCTTCAACTTTACTATTACTGGCTACAATATCCTTGTATGATTTTTGTCTTTTGTCTTGTGCCTCATCTCTCCCCATTTTAACTTGGTTGACAACTTCAACCTTACTCTCATTTATAGGATGTTTGCTTCTTTAATGATGAGATATCTTCCATTAAGTTAAATGATTTGTCCTTGCTTGATGATTCGATTCAATTCTTCCTCTGTTCGATATCGAATAAAGACATACTTTATGGGTTTTCTTCCATTCTGCCTTGGTATAAATAGATCGACAACAACCCCAAATTGATCAAAGAAATTCTTCAGGTCCTTCCATGTGAATCTCACACTTATATTGTTGACAAAAAGCTATGAAGACACTTTTCCTCCATCACTGGAAATCAAAATTTTCAGATCTCCATCGTGCTTCCACTACCTTCCTCCATCATTCACCTTCCCAACCTCCTTCATGAAGCCTACAAGAATCCCACTAGTCACCCACTCTCCCTCTCTTAGATCCTGTCGCTCTTTCTCTTGCTGGATATCTTTCTCACTGTTTCATTTTTTTTTCGTTTTCTTCCAAAGGACCCAATGAGTTAAGAGAGAAAAAGAAGATAGGCCATCAACATAATAAGTCTCAATCTAAGACGTTAGCAATGGGGACTTTTTGCATACAACAAGCAAAGGCACAGTTGACATTCAAACCCCTTCATGCATCAGTTTTTAAAGTATAACTCACTGATATAAAGGCCAAGTTAATGAGCAAGCCAAAATCTTAACATCATAGGGACATATTGAAGGTCCTTAATGCAAGCATTAAAGGAGAATGTTGAAGCTAATGCTCGCATGTACCCTGGTGGACAAAAAGCCAAGTGGAAATCCACCAAAAAACATGCACATTAATGAGTGTCTTTGACAATATTGAAGACCACTACGTGGGACTTTGCATGCTTATTTATCAACTATGTTTAACACTTGTAATTTGTCATTTAACAAGTGTTCACTATGTGTTTCCTTATACCTTGTATATATTGTTAATGATGAATGAAAATCATTATGGTCTTCTCTCTTTGCTCATCCATGTTTTCCTTGCCTATAACAAAGGCTACATTATGCAACCATATCTCGACTTCTCTCGAAACACAACAAATCCTCTATTTCTTTGTTCTTTGAACTATTTTAATCCTTTCTTGCAAATTTCGTTAGTTTTTAGTAGCTAGGATATTGCTGCATAATTTAATATCCCTAGCATAGTGGATTGGAGGATGATAGAGGTTGCTCAAATAGGAAACATTAACATCTTGTATGAATTAATCTAGGAAGATCCGTGTGTTTTAAAGTGTATTGATCAGTTGACTTTTCTTGATACACCTTTACATGTAGTAGCATATGCTAGGGTTGTTGATTTTGTGATGGAAATGATGAATTTAAAGCCATCATTTGCCAGCATGCTAAACCAAGACGACTTTAGCCCTATTCACCTTGCCTTAGAAAATGGACAAACAGAAATGGTATATCATTTCTTTGCAAGTGATAAAGGTCTTGCTTGTGTCAAAGGCAAAGAGGGCAAAAGTCTTTTGCATTACGCAACTAAACAAGGAAACCTTCCTCTTTTGGCTCAATTTTGATTGTTTGCCTTGATTGTATCGAGGATATAACGACTCGAAATGAGACTGCTTTTCACATTGTAGTACAATGCAATAAATTAAATGTTCTTGAAGTCATAGTGAAGATTGCAAATTGGCCTTTGAGGACTGTTTGTGACAATAGCAAAGTTTTGGGAATAAAAGTCCTAAACAGGAAGAACAATGATGGAAATACAACACTACACTTGGCCTCGTTGCACAATCAACCCCAGGCATGCATGATCTCACATATTTTTTTTCTTTTCTTGGATTATATCATACACTTTCTTTGTCCCAATTCATTTATCTTAATTTGTTTCACATTTTAATCAAATAAACTCAAAATTTTCACATTTTAAATTCATAAGATTATATTTTATAAATAAAGGGCAAAATTGAGTTTTTGATTGAAAAATTTAAACACAGACAAATAAATGAGAAAAGGAAGTAATAAAAGATTTCTTTTTCCATTGTATTTAATTCATATGATTATATCATCACTTCTTTACATTGTATTCAATTTGTCAATTAAAATTGTTTTTTTTTTATTTCTTTTGAACAGATGATGAAACTCTTATTAGAATGTAAAGTTGATAAAAACTTTATCAATTGGAATGGTTTAACAGTTATGGATATCTTACAAGATCAAAGCCAAGTTGAAACTAAATAGTGTAAAGAGATTCTACGCCATGCTAAAGGCTTAAAGGCTTCCTCAATCCCTCAAGCTCCACCCTTAGAAGTTAAGCTAAGATCAAAGCTGACATTTCATGAAAAAGTATTTGGTGAAGTTTTTTGTAAAATGTTTGATATCTTAGTTGAGCAGAGCAATGCTTTGCTAATGGTATTAGTTTTGATTTTAACAGCTACTTACCCAGCTACTCTTAATCCACTTAGTGGTTTTAGGCAGGGTGGTGGTGGAGAAACCTAATGGTTCAATTGATGCCAACGCAGCTTGTCAGCTAAGGAAATCAATGATGGAGGACCCAACTTCCAATCTAGGAAAATCAATTATGAGTTCAACTTCTTTTCTTCTTTTCTTCATTCCTAATACTATCACTGTTATTATAACAACAGTCTTAACACTTGGCTTTCGCTCAATTATTGCTAATTGTATCACCACTCTCTATAAGTACCTTTGTTTTTATTATATATTTGCATTCTAAGTTCAACATATTACATTTCACCAACCCCTCTATGTACTTTAATTTTTTTCTACTTTAACATTTTTCTCTTGGTGCTTTGTGTCATAGTGCCTACGAGAAAACACTTCAGAAAATAAATTAAACAGTGAAAAGTAATTAGGCTTTTCTTTTTTTAAAAAAAAAGGTGGATTATGTTAGCCATACAACCGATATGCCATTGTTATTCTCAAGCAATAGTTGCAAGAGACTCCACTTAGCATGAAATCCAATTTGGCTGAAAGATAAACTATACAAAGATGGGCACACTGCTCACAAAAATTGGTAGTTGTCCCATACATAACCAACCTAACAAAAAGGGTTCAAAGCTGCCTAAAACTAGAGCTAGCAATAGGCAAACAAAAGTAGTAAACTAAAGTATCCTCTTAAAAATGTCAGGAATTAAGCTATCAAAAGCAAAAACAAAGTGAAGATACATCTTAGTCAAAAACCAAGAATGCTCTTAACAAAAGGAAAAAACTCAAGATTATTTGAAATCTTGAGATCATCCTAGTTAAAATCCGAAACAGGTTTGAAGAAGCTCAAGCACATGAGAATCCCTTCCCACGAAGCCATCCACAATCGACCAGCTCAACCATCAACACTAGTAGAAAGGTGTCCACGTGCATTAAAGCTTCGTTGCATCACCCTAGAACCATGAACAACAACCTAACGCAAGCATGGAAAGGTAGCGACAAAGCAAAAGCAACAAGACATTAAAAGCAAGACAGGACGAAAGATCCACAAGGCCAGATCCTAACTATTCAACCAACAAGCTGGCTTAACAACACGGTCCAGTTCAACCGAAGCCAACATGTAAAAGACACCAAGGAAGGAAGCCCCTTTGACCTCGACAACATAATAGGAATTTGAGTGGAAATGATCCCTTAATCGATCATCAAGATCGTGACACAAAATATTGGCCAATTCAAAGAAAAAAAAAGCACTACCCCAACCCTCTTTCCCTCTTTTGTACTTGTGAGCCTTCATGATTGACGTAGAATGCCTAGCAGATAATTTATTAGAGCAAGTTGAGTGTCAGAAGCCAAAACAAAAGCCTAAATGTCATAATGGGTATATGTATAATTTTAATGTTTTCTTTGTTTAAGTCAGGAGTTTTACATAGGAATTATAGGTATAATAGAATTTCTCTTTTATTTAATTTACTTGTATTAGGACTTTAGGATAGTCGAGTTCTAATTAGGAATAGAACATTTATTTTATTTAAATATTTTGTTAACTACTTTAGTTGTACTGGACAACCAGAAGTAGAGCTTTGTTAAGACTTGGGCCTATAATGCTATAAATAGGACCTTTAAGCTTAGTTTTTTGAATCATGGAATAATATTACAAATTTCTTTTCTCAAACTTGAGTTTAAGCTTCAATATTTGAAACTTGGTTATTAACCTTAAAGGTTTAGTCAGGTGCTAGTCTTTGTTTTCACGTTAACTCGCTACATCAGTTGGTATCAAAACAGGAAAAGCTCCCCGATCTAATGGTAGGTGACCTAGCTATGGTAGGCAACGATTCTCATGACAAAAATTAGGAAATTGAGACCTTGCAATCTATAGTGCAAGATCAAATGGTGGCATTGAGAGCTTTGGAGCAACGTATGGATCTCAGATTTCGACATTTGGAATGACGCTTAGAAGAAATCACAGATCAACTTGATGCTTTAGGTGTAGATGCCAACAAAAACCCATATGACGAAAGATCACGTACCAGGGATGATATAACTCGTAACAGCTTGTAAGGAAACCTGTTTCTATAAACAGGCATAGACAACAGGTTTACATGGAAGATTCAGACAAGGAAGATAATTATTTTGCAAAACCTATGAGATACGTTAGATATGAAAGGAATAATTATGGTGGTCGAGATACCCACGATTTCAAATTAAACGTAAATATTTCTTACTTTAATAGGAGTTTAAATATTGAAGATTTTCTAAATTGGATAGCGAAAATATATAATTTTTTGAATATATGGCAATTTCAGAAGGAAAAAGGGTGACACTTGTTGCCAATGGATTGAAAGGTGGGGCTTCTACATGGTGGGAAAGATACAGCCCAGAAGGAATCGTGAAGGGAAAACACTAGTTAGAACCTGGTACAGGATGAAGTAGTTGTTATAGAAGGATTTCTTCCTCCTAATTATGAGCAGATTTTATTCCAACAGTACCAGAAGTGCCATCGAGGTCAGAAAACTATACATGAGTATACTGCAGAATTTATAATATTGGCATAAATGAATCACTTGAGAGAGATCAAAGGACAACAAGTTGCTAGGTATCTAAAGGGGTTGAAGCCAGTTATTAAAGACAAGATAGGGGTACAAGTATTGCAAACTTTATCTGAAGCACGAAATATTGCTTTAAAGGTTGAACTGATGTTGTAGGAAAAGAACAAACTTGATTGTGCTCACAATAATTACAGTGGAGATAATGATTAAACATCCAACGACAAGAATAAATCAGTTCATGATAGTTCTACGTGTGGTGACTGGTACAAGGAAGAAAATGCAGCTAGAAAGCAAAAAGTGGCAGACGTGAAAAAAAAGGGCAGAAAGTTGCCAATCCCTATGCTAAAACCAATCCTAAGAAAGTGTTTCAAATGCAATCAACCTAGTCACAGATTCAGTGATTGTCCTCTTAAAAAAGCAGTCCATGTGGTGGAGCGAAAAGAAGAGCGTGATGAGATTTGTTGTGGTCTAAATAGGGATAATGACAAGTATGAGGATGATGATGATGGCCAAAACTATGTGGTGAGAAGAATGATGTTGTCTTCAAAACAAGAAGGTAATACTCAACGACATCAATTGTTTCGAATCAGGTGCATTATCACTAACCATTTATTTGATGTGATCATTGATAGTGGTAGTTGTGAGAATATTATTGGTAAGGATGATATGGAAAGTTTGGGATTTAAATCAAAGAAACACCCTAATCCATACACTATTGGCTGGATTAAGGCAGCAAAAAAGATTTATGTAATAGAATGGTGTAAGGTACCTTTTTCCATTGGTAAATACAAGGACGAAGTATATTTTGATATTATGGATATGGATGCTTGCCATTTGTTATTTGGTAGACCTTGGCAATTTGATGTTGCAGCGCAACATGATGGTACAGAAAACACTTATAAATTAGAGAAAGATGGCATAAAGTTTACTTTATTGCTAATGAAAGGAAGTGCCAAAACTAAAGCTTTTAAAGTGGAGGGTCGGACTATCTTTACCCTTACTCATTCAGGGAATCAGATAGAGACTGCTTTCAAGGAGTCAAAGGAGGTTCATGCTTTAATTGTGAAATAGGTCTTGTAAATTGAAGAATGTCAAACATAGTAGAGCATCCAGAAGCAGTCAAATCGTTATTAAAAGAATTTAGTGAGATAATGCCAAAAGATTTACCTAACGGATTACCATCCATGAGAGATATTTAGCATGGTATTGATATGATTCCTAGTGCTAGACACAATGACAATGCATATGTTGTGGATTTGCCAGACACAATGGGAATTTCCAAAACGTTTAAAGTGGTGGATAATTACCCATTTCATTCAACAGATGAGCCCTTATATCCAGATATACAAGTTAACTCGAGGTCAAGTTTTTCTCAAGTGGAGGGGACTGACGTAGAATGTCTAGTAGATAATATTTTAGAGCAAGTTGAGCGTCAGAAGCCAAAAAAAAAACCCAAAAGTTATAAATGGGCATATTCATAATTTTAATATTTTCCTTGTTTAAGTTAAGAGTCCTACATAAGAATTATAGGTATAATAGAATTTTTTTTTATTTAATTTACTTCTATTAAGACTTTAGAATAGTCATGTTCTAATTAGAAATAGAACATTTATTTTATTTAAATCTTTTGTTAATTACTCTAATTGTACTAGACAACCAGAAGTAGAGTTTTGTTAGAATTTGGACCTATAACAGTATAAATAGGACCCTTAAGCTTAGTTTTTTGAATCATGGAATAATATTACAAATTTCTTTCCTCAAACTTAAGTTTAAGCTTCAATATTTGGAACTTGGTTATTAACCTTAACGGTTTAGTCTGGTGCTAACCTTTATTTTCACGTTAACTCACTGCATTAATTATTTACTTAACTTTCTGCAAAGAATGCTAAGAATGCACTAGGTAATGTGTATTTTGTATTTGTTAATTGTATACTGAAGAAGAAATGGTTTGGGCTTCACCCTTTGTGGCTTTAATTCCCTTTCTCTGTTTCTATAATAACTTCCTTTTCTATTTTCTCTGATTGATTTTTCTTCTTCTGAAAATTTTTTCACATTTGAAAGAGTCTTTTCGCAATCATGTCATTACCTTATTTCCAATGCACACGAAATTCAAGATAAACCATTTTTGGTTTAACAATTTTGCAGTTGACTCCCATTGTGTTCTTAATTAAGTTTGCTACTTTTATTTGAGTAGCATCTGCATGTAAAGCCAATGAGTTAGAGACAAGAATGTATAGCTTTTTGGTATATACAAATTGTTCGTTCGGAATCGTTAACAATCTATAGGATCAATCTTCCAGTTGATTCGTCTGAGAAGTGTACGAGGAGAATTATTCCCATCACTGAAAAGATTCCACTAGAATCAATTTATAAAAAAATACGATGTTTCTCCGTAGGCAGCTGTCTCTCCTTGTATTCTTCGTCAGTGTCGTTGCTTCATTCGCTCTAACTTCTACAAATATGCGAAAAGCCTTGATTATTTTCATTTTTATTTATCTCACTAAGAAAGGGGTGAGGCTGGGTGCCATGAGTGAGAGGTTGAAGGGGGCTGCTCGAGCTGGAAATATTGATGAATTGTATACATTAATTCGGAGGGATGCATATATTTTAGAGCGTGTTGATCAGATGCCTTTTTCTGACACTCCTTTACACATAGCTTCAGCTGCAGGGCACATTAATTTTGCAATGGAGATTATGAATTTAAAGCCATCCTTTGCAATAAAGCTGAATCAAGATGGCTTTAGCCCCATTCACTTGGCCTTGCAGCAAGGGCAGACAGAGATGGTGCTTCGTCTATTGGTAACTGATAAGGATCTTGTCCGTGTTAAAGGGAGCGGAGGAAAAACTTCTTTGCATTATGTAGCTAGCGAAGGAAACCTCAGTCTTTTGGCTCAATTTCTACTGCATTGTCCTAAATGTATTCAAGATGTGACAATCCGAAATGAAACTGCTTTGCACATTGCGGCGGAAAACAATAACTTAGAAGCTCTTCGAGTCTTGGTACAGTCACTTAAGAGGACTAACCTTTATGGTAAATCCTCAGAAAAAAAGCTCTTGAATTTCAAGGATAAGGATGGCAACACAGTATTGCACATAGCTGCATCCAACAATCAACCCCAGGTATAATCTTAAATACCCTAATTTCTTTCATTGTATTTTGAGTAGAGGTCAGATCAGGTACTAATATAGCAACTCTACCTATTAGGTGCCCTGCATTAATTTCTTTGTGTACACTATATTGATCATATAAATAACATCTGTAGCATAAGCCCCTCGGCTTAAAAGCATCAGAGACAAACACACCCTGCCATCGTCAACTTGCATCACAAGAGTAAACCCCCAATTACATCATGCATATAATCCCCAGAAAGTCCCCCCAACATTAAACAGAATCCAACACAATATACCACACAGCCCATGTTACAGGCCTCTCAAATAACCACCAGCAAAAAAAAAAACCAAACAAAAGACAGTCCCAATGCATATTATCATCAATAGTCCAATGCTCCACGCACATAGTAGGTAATCCAACACAGCCAGACCCTAATGCACATGTCAACAAAATAAGCTTCCAGACCTCAACCTGCTGTGCACACAGATGAATTTATATGATCAATACAAACATTTATAAGTTGTTAATTGTTATACTACAAATATAGCTTAGTTCATAAAACTATAGTGTTTTATATGTCAATTTAATTCGGTTTTATAAATATTTATTATGCAGATGGTCAAACTATTGATAAAATGTAAGGTTCGTATAAACAAGATCAATTCAAGGGGTTTGACAGCTCTGGATATCTTAGAAAGCATGAGCAATGTTGACAACAGAGAGAGTCTGGAGATTCTACGCCATTTTGGAGGCTTGAATGCTTCTGCGACTCGTAGACCTCCACCCTTACATGTGATGTTAGGATCAAGGATCACACTTCTTGAAAACGCATTTGGTGAAGTGTTTGATGATATTATCACTATGTCAGCTGATAGGAGCAATGCATTGCTAATAGTATTAGTACTGATTTTAACAGCAACTTACCAGGCCGCTCTGAACCCCCCTGCTCATTTTTCTGGGGCTTCTACCATCTCTGGCGCCGCAAATAACACTTCCACCGATTCCACTGTGGGGAAATCAGTGATGAGATCAACTGGTTTTCTTCTCTTCTACATCCCAAACACCGTAGCTTTTATCATCGCAATGATCCTAACACTTGGCCTTCTTGCAATTGTTGCCAGTGGCATCACTACTCTTCTTCTAGTGCCACTACTTTTATTATATTTTTGCCTCCTGTCTTCTACATATGATATGTCTCCAGCATCTGGCCGTATTGTTCTTTGGTTTTGTTTCATTATTAGTTTGCCGGCAGCGCTGAGAGTCATAGACCAAATAAAAAGACTTGGGAAACATTTGATTCAAAAGGAGATACCACTACCTTAATAGTTGAGATATGTATACCAGGAAAGTATTTGGTTGAAGGATTAGAAATCCAAGCATCAACGAGATGGATTAAATGGATCACCAGCGAGAATTTACTCTGCTTATTTGTCTCTTTTGTTTTGGGGTCCTCGTATTTGAGGATTTTATTTTAATAATTGAGAACTGTTTGACTTTATCCTTGATTGCTCCTACTATTTCCTTGTATACATTATTCTCTATTGATTGTTATTCATTTTGGATAGTAATATGATTGTTTGCCAGACTTCAAAAATAGAATTCATATATACAATCAAACCTACTTTTAGGGATTGATTATTTAATTTTGATAAAAATAATAATTTGATCGCTAACATTTATAAGTGTTATTGTTTTGATCACTCAACTGTTAAAAGATAATGAACTTTCACACAATATTCCATGTCAGTTATCTTGCCATGTGGATATGTCCACGTTGCAATTAAAATTGTTTTTAAAAGTTTTAAATTATATTTTAATTCCTTTGTTTAATTTTTTTTGTCACGAGGACATGTCTTTGTGATAAGAATAATTGACATAGATGGTCTCCACATGGTAATTTCAGTTTGTTGTTTCTAGTGACACTTCTTTTTCATGTCTAATGCTATGGGGTCGCTTCTTTGTGGTGTTGAGTGATGCTGCTGCTGCTTAGATGATCTTTGTGCTAAGCATGGTTTGCATTGCTGTATATCCTTTACATAGATATCAATGATCACCATAATTACAAATTTAATGTTCATTGAAGCTCTCTCTCCCCCTCTTATTTGGGTGGGTACTTATATCCATGCATTTGGCTTGTGAGCCTCTCTCTATCCCTTGTTAGATGGTGAAACTTTCATGTTGGAGGTTTACTTCCTTATGTATTGATCTTTTCATGATCAGTTTCCCTTAGAATATATAAATAAAATATCACTTTGATTGAAAAAAAATTATTTTTTTTTGAATAAATGGCGACGGAGGAGTTCAAGACCATTTAAAAATCAACTTTACATTAATAAAATAATTAAATAATAAATATATGTACATGCCCCAAGTTCCAAATAATTATAAGGGTAAAAGACATGAGGAATAATAACTCATAGGACCTCAAATAATGTTAAAACTCTCAATCAGAAAGAAATTGAGTGATTTATATACTAACAATTCAATATGATTATTAATTTATGCAATTGAGTTTGCTTCATTTGCAAATAAAGTAATTCAATATGATTATAATACAAATCTTATTATTAATTAATAAATATAATTGATAAAAATAAATATAACATGACAGTTTAAAAATATAATCAATAAAGAACTTTAGTCCAAAAAAATTATAATGGGTGGTAAATTTAATTAAAAAAAGTAACAAATATATTATTTTCATGAGTTAATTTTTACATATTATTAATCTTTTGATTAAATTTTATTTGGGTTTTAATTTTCATTTAATCATTACCTACTTGAGCTAAACAATCCAACATAGGTCTTGATCTAGTTCAAAAAGAGAGAGTGTTGACTTAAAAGGCTAAAGCCGCGTATCGTTACCATTTTTGCTAGGAAGTTTCTTTGTCAAAGACAGCTCCTTCAATCAGGAAAGCAATATGTTACGTACGAGCAGAGTTAGAATAGGGACCAAAGTTTAGTACTTGGAGGTTTCACATGATCCTCCAGTGAAATTGGTGGAAGTGATGAAGATCATCAATATTTCATCGATCACATTGACATTCAAGTGTTCCCCGTTGTGCTTTGGGCACAAGAATAAAAAAAAAAAAAGAGAAGGCTACTTCAAACTTTTACATAAAATATACTAAAACTCCACTTGTTAATTTGATTTTTAAGTAATGATAAAAATTTAAGTGCAAATAAATATTATATTCCTCAAGATGTTCCCCTCGATTCACACAAATATCAAGATTTTTTAATGTTATAAATATGTGAATCCTCATGTATCTCCAGGATGTTTCTCTTATAAACATATTCATCTAGATGGCAATGATTCTCCAGTAACTGTATGGTGGACTTTACCTTCACCAGGTTCTCTATGCCACTAAAGTCTTCGCCAATCAGGTTGAAGACTTATAATGGCATTACTGGTGATGGAGGAATAAAATTTCCTTTTAAAAAAAATATTTTTGTTTGATTATATTTTTATTATTTATTTTTATTTTTTATAGAAACTAAAAAATAAAAAAATAAAAGTACCAACAAAACAAAAACTATTTAAATCAGTAAGTCCTTCACTAATTTTTCATATTTAATTGTTTTTATTTCGTGAATGGATAAAGTTTTGATTGTCATATGAATGTCCGGGAAAGTGAGAGAAATTGTCATTAAATTTGAGGAGGAGGAGGAGGGAGGAAGTTAGATGTCTACTGGCCGTCCAAGTAATGGTTGAGGTAGACCGATGAGTCTCACGTGTTTGACCAAATTAGGCAATTTTTCTTACTGGGTAATTTCCTTGGACCTTCCAAAGGTGCAGGGGATTTCCATTCCTATCAAGAACCCTGGCCATACCCTCTTTATTACTTCTTCTACGTTTCCATTATTTATCTTATTTATTATCATTATTTACCTCTTTTTATTCAAACAGTCAATTTCATAATTTATATTATTTATTATCGTTATTACCTCTTCCTATTCAAACAGCGATTGACTGACCAAAAGAAAATTATTTGACAAAAGAAGCGTGAAATAAATTACGACGTGATAACGCGTAATCTTTTATTAGACACTAAAAAATGAGTGGTAATGAAAATTTTGATTTTCCAAATAGCCATCAACTTCTTATTACTCCGTCCATTCTCATTGAGTACACCAAGGAGTTCGCACATCTCGCTCAGTGCTTTAATTCATCATTTCAGGCAACTCCTCTAAGGGTGTTATATATATTGGTTCTGTTTCCTTTCTATATTATCCTTTATTTCTTTATTCTTTAAACTGCTCTAATCTTTTCTTGCAAGTTGCATCGGTTTTCAGTAGCCTGGATATTGCTGCATAATTTATTATCCCCAGCATAATGGATTGGAGGATGATAGAGGCTGCTGGAACTGGAAACATTAACGTCTTGTATGAATTAATCCAGGAAGATCCGTATGTTTTGGAGCATATTGACCAGGTGCCTTTTCTTGATACACCTTTACATTTAGCAGCATGTGCTGGGCATATTGATTTTGTGATGGAAATGACGAACTTAAAGCCATCATTTGCAAGAAAGCTAAACCAAGTTGGATTTAGTCCCATGCACTTAGCTTTGCAAAATGACAAAACCCAAGCAGTGCTTCGACTCCTAAAGTTTGATAAAGCCCTCGTTCGTGTCAAAGGGAGGGAAGGCCTGACTCCTCTGCATCATGTAGTTGGAACAGGAAACCTTGATCTTTCCATCCGGTTTCTTGAGGCTTGCCCTGAGGCTATTGAAGATGTGACTGTTCGAGATGAGACTGCTTTCCATCTTGCAGTCAAAAACGACATGTTTGAAGCTTTTGTAGTCTTGATGGGGTGGCTCCTAAGGAGCTGCCATGAAGCTGCCCAACGTTGGGAAAACGAACTACTGAGTTGGAGGGACATTGAAGGCAACACTGTTCTGCACATTGCAGCTATCAGAAATAGACCTCAGGTATGGTAGCTATCTCATTGACTCCAATTAACTTATATAATGAAAGAGATCTAGTTTTATGAACATTAATTTCGTGCTTTTCCAATTATCAGGTGGTAAAAGTGTTGCTGGAAAATTTGAGTCAAGACCAAATCAATGCCAAAAATTTGGAGGGATTAACGGCTCTAGATATCGTATTAGAACGCCAAAGGAATGAAAGGCAAGTGGATAATAGAGAGATTATGGATATGTTAAGCAAAGCCGGAGGATTGCGTGGTTCCTTGCTTCCCAAAAATCCCAACTCTTCAATCAACATCAATTCATTCAGATCAAAGATTTCATATTTTCAAAAATTTGCAACCATGGCAGCTCGTGGAAAGAAGGGTATCTCAAATGAGATGCGTAACACATTTCTAGTAGTGACTGTGCTAATTATAACAGCCACTTACGATGCCTCATTAAATCCTCCTAACAAGGGTGACAATCTTTTATCCGAGAATTACCAAGTCTCTAGTTTTCCCAGACTTTCGCACAAAACAAATCTTCCTACCGGTGGCCATAATCCTCCGCAGGAATTCACAGATTTAATCGATGTATCTTCCATGTTTTGGTTATACAACACTTTAACCTTTTGGGTGGCACTGGGTTTAACAGCATATCTCCTCCCAAGTCGCACAATCTGTTTGTTTCTTCTCATAACACTTTCCCTTTTCGGCTCCTGTTACATGCTTTTAGTAGCTGTCGTCTCATGGAAACTGCAATACCTTATTTCTCCTAAACCTTTACACTTATCGTATCATGCTCTCTCCATCGTTAACTACAGCTTGTCAACGTTAATAGCTGTCCTGGTGGCTTCCCGGATTGCCGGTTATGTTTTCTGCAGATTTGTACCCAGAAGAAAGATTTTTTGCCTCGTACAACTTCTTTCCTTTTTGTCTATTGCTTCTTGTATTGTTACTCCAGCTGTGCTAAACGTCGAATTCATATTAAGGTCTAATTTCTTCTTGTGATCATCATGTAATAGTTATGTTCTTCAGCTGTTTGGTTCCTTCGTTTCTGCCGGGCATCTTGAAGGGGGAGTCTTTTATTGTATCTAGATTAGCAATGATTTCTTGTTTTGGTTAAGCTCAATTTAAGTTTGTGAAGTTCTATTGCTTGGCTCTGGAAGAATTATCTGGATTTGACCTGGTTCTCTTGATGGAGCTTGGATGAGGGTTTATGCCCACTCCATGTGTTGATACTCAGCTGATGGTTCACCCATGTATTTTCTGGGTGGAGGCATTATCTGTCTCAACTATGTTATTTTTTCTTTACAGGATAGAAGCATGTGCTCTGTTGTATATGGAGGGATATGAGCTTACGTACTCTTTTCTTGTTATAGGTGGATACTTAAATCCATGTATTCGGCTTGTGAGCCTTTCTCTGTCTCTTATTAGGTGTTGAAAGTTTCATGTTGGAGGTTATACCTCCTTATGTACTGATCTATTTATAATCAGTTTCTCTCAAAAAATATAAATAAAATTTCACTTTCATTGAGATAATTTTTTTTTTCAAATAAATGGTGACGGAAGAGTTCAAGAATATTTAAAAGTTAATTTTACATCAATAAAATAATTAAATAATAAATATATGTGCATGCTCCAAGTTCCAAATTATAAGGCTAAAAGACATGAAAGATAATAACTTGTAAGACCTCAAATAATGTTAACACTCTCACTTAGAATGAAATTGAGTGATTTATATACTGGCAATTCAATATGATTATTAACAAATGCAATTGAGTTTGCTTCATTTGCATAAAGTAATTCAATATGATTATAATTCTTTCTCACTTATAATACAAATCTTATTATTAATTAATAAATATAATTGACAAAAGCAAATATAAAATGACAATTTAAATTAAAATATTATCAATAAAGAACTCTCATCCAAAAAAATTATAATAGTCGGTAAATTTAATTAAAAATGTAATAAATATATTATTTTCATGAGTTAATTTTTACATATTATTAATCTTTTTATTAAATGATAATTGGGTTTTAATTTTCATTTAATCATTTCTCGTGTAAAAAACTTCACCTACTTGTGTTAAGAAATGAAATTGTAATATTCTCTATATATTTACTTTCTTAAGTTAGTGTAAATCAAACTCCACTAAAAGTGGATCACGGATTCTAAGGCTTAGAGTTGGTCAAAATTGATTGAGATATATGTGTATATATTTTTGTATGCTGTTAATGACAAACACATTCAACCAACTCCCTATTATTCCTTCTCCAAGTCTGTTGTTTATTTCTCAAGAAGTCTACTGTTTATTTTCTTAAGATGGCATCAGAGCATATGTTCTAGGGCATGTTCACTTGATTCCTTAAAAAATTACAAGTAAAGATCAAACCTCATCAGAAAAATCCCATTCCAAAAATTCAAACACCAACACCAACAGTTTCAATATAGATCATCCCAATCATTAGCTCGTTCCAATCAAATTGAGTGGCACCAATTATCCGTCCTAGAGTAAATCTATGATTCATGCTCTCACAGCCAAGAACAAAATTGGCTACATCAATGGATCCATTGAGCCACCTTCAGAGACAAATCAACCAATAGAATATGCTCTATGGAATCAATGCAACAACATGATTTTATCATGGCTTACTCATTCGGTAGAACTCGATTTAGCCAAAAGGGTAGTTCATGCAAGTACTGCCCAACAAATGTGGGAAGATTTCAAAGATCAGTTCTCACAAAAGAATGCACCGGCAATCTATTAGATCCAAAAATAGTTGGCTTCTTTCTCACAAGTTACCATGACAGTTTCAACCTATTTCACAAAACTCAAGGTGCTTTAGGGCGAATTAGATACATATCGAACTCTTCCTACATGCAACCAGATGAAAGCACATAATGAACAAAGAGAAGAAGATCGCTTCATGCAATTTCTCATGGGCCTCAGCAACACCTACAATGTTGTTTGCTTAAACATCTTCATGATGTCGTCGCTGCTTAATGTGTGTCAAGCCTATTCTCTCGTTATTCAAGATAAAACGCAACGAAAAATGACATCTGAACCAATTGAAAGTTTTTCCATCGCTACTACAATTCAAAGTCATCCAAATAACTTTTCGAATAAATCCAAAGACGAGCACTGTGAGCACTACAGCAGAGAAGGTCATACAATTGAAAATTGTCGGACTATAAAATTCCATTACAAATATTGTGACAGAAAAAGTCATATTGAAAGACTAGTGCAAATTAAAAAATGGCACATAGGTTCCTAACAACCCAGGAGCCCAAGGTAATCGACACAAACACCCACGACAATAGCAACATGGGTTTCGAGGAAGTGCATTGAATTCGTTTCCTACTGCTAATGCAATAGAATCTTATCAATCTACACAAGGGGTCCATTTACAAGACAACGATAACTCTCCACATGCGCTTTCCACAAACCAACTTCAACAAATTGTTCATTCCCTATCTAAGATGACCCAAAATCATGCTCCCAATAATAATTATGCTTACGCAAATGCTACAGGTTTGCCTCTTTTTCTAAGTACTTCAATTATTTTTGTATTTACTAAGCCTTGGATTTTGGATAGCGGAGCTATCTAACCACATTGCTTCTGATTCCACACTTTTCACTCAAACAAAATCCTCATTAATACCCATTGAAAATTTACCCACTAAGTCTTTTGTCTTAATCACTTCCACCGGCACCATATTGTTTAACTCTCAATCACTTCCATTGGCACCATACTGTTCAACTCAAATATCACCTTAGATAATGTTCTATGCCTTCTTTCTTTCCATTTAAATTTGATATCTGTAAGCAAACTTACTACTGCTTTAAACTGTTGTGCCATTTTGTTTTCGACTTTGTATGCTTTGCAAAACTTGACTATGGGGAAGATGATTAGCTCGGGTAAACAGCATGGTGGTCTCTATTACATGTTTTCACTACAACAAACACCTGTCTTTGACCACGTTTCTCCACCCTTAAATTTGTGGCACATGTGTCTCGGACATCCATCACCGTTTCATCTTAAATTAGTCTCTTTATTATTGTCTTCTCCTAATATCTCTTTTGATAATAATTGCACTATTTGTCCTATGGCTAAACAAACTAGACTTCTATTTCCTTCAAGTTCCATATCAACTCATGCTCCATTTGATTTGTTGCATTGTGATATTTGAGGTCCACACAAAGTGCCCACATATTCAAGGGCTCGTTTTTTTCTTACCATATTTGGCGTCGTTGCTGGAGACATGTTTACTCTTCCACAAGCACCTAATCCTCTTAAGAGTGCCAATGAGGTAAAAGACAATGAGAAAGATGACGATAAGGAAGAGGAGGAGAACTAGAGCTTCACCAGATTCATCCAACCATCAGGAGAGTATTCTTGACCTTTCTTTTATTTTTTCTAACATTGAGAACAATGTTTAGTTTCAGTTTAGGGGGTGAACTTTTTTTTTTTTTTGTGGTGAATATTCTTTGAAAGTTTTAGATTTAATTTTATTTGCATGTTTATCTAGATTTATAAATAAGTTAGGATTAGTTGGTAAATGAATTTATTATTTGCTCGAATTTTAGGAATCTAGAGTAAAGTTGTGTCAATTTTTTCTATGATTTCCCTAGCCAATGATGATAACTAGTTGTCTTGAATTCTTAGCTTTGGTGAATAAGGTTTTTGTTTGAATTCATCCTAAATGCTTTTGTTAAATATCATTGTTAGGATGTGATTTTCATAATTTTGAGTACTATATCTTTTACTTTGAATTATTGTGAATATCTATAGAAGATTCATATTGATGTGAATTTTATATTATGTCATGAATTCTTGAATTTGTTTGATTCTTTCTTAAGGTGAAATCTTAGGTAATACTTAGTTAGGGAGATGATTTAGGCTATCTCTAGACTAGTTGAGCCTAAAAAGCCAATCTTGTTAAATCTTTATCCCTAGTTTACTCCTTTGAGCTTAATTTCCCTTTTCTTTGTTTAACTACATAACAACTGAGCCTAGCCTTAAAATAAAATTTTCAATTTTGCAACCATCACTCTTGAGCATGTATATTGTTTTAGGAAATATAAATTGAGCTAAATGTTGTAAAAGTTGGAAAGGTGATGTTGATGTGAAAAAAAAAAAGTTCAAAATATTAAAAGTCAACCCACTACCTACAATACAAAAAAAATAAGTTTGGGAGTGTGACATTGTAAGGAAAAAAAAAGAGAAAAAAAAGTGTTGAATGAAAGAAAAGTTCAAATGTGGAAAAAAAGGTGTATTAGGAGAAGGAAAATAGAGCTATATATATAGGTCCTAGAATAATTATGTGCTTAGGGTGATTTATGCCACATTATTATCCTTTATCCATACATTACAAGCCTATTAAAGTCCTATTGATCCCTAGCTTTGTGTTAGTCTACATTAGTGAAGAGAAAAATGAAAAGTAAACCTATAAAATTCATGTCCTAATTTGAAATTTGTGTTGGCATAAACTCATCCAAATGTCATGATATTCTTGGTAAAAGATTTCACACACACACATGGAAATCCATTCGAAAATGTGCTGGCATTGGAATTGAAACATGAAGTTGAATTATACTTATATTTTTCCTTGGGTTAATTATTGATAGACATACTTTTGAGGAAATTATGTGGAATTATTGAGCTAGTGCACTTTATCTCTAGTAGTAGTAATTATATTTATTTTGTTTTCGCTATCTAAATTTGATTTTTGTAGGTTAGTCTCTTTTCTATGTTTTGCTCGAGGACTAGTAAATCTTAAGTTTGGGGATGTGATAAGTCTATGATATAGAGTTTTTTGGGCTTATTTTGATAGTAATTTAATTTAGTTCTCGTAGTAATGCATAGAAATTAGTAGGTTTCATTTAAATAAATTTAAATTAGTTAATTGAGATGAGTCAATCTAATCTTAGTTAATTTTATGCTTAATTTGGTGCTAACATGATTTAGAAAGGTTATTATTGATTTATTTATAGTTTTGTAGGTATTTAATGAAAGAAGAATTTTAATGGAAGAAGGAGAGCAATTTCAAGGTGTAGACTTTCACTACATATCTCAATATTTTGACCATAACTCTCTCTATAGAGCTCCAAATGTGATTATTCTTAAACTATTGGAAATTTAAAAGAAAAAGCTACAACTTTTATGTTTACCACTTCTCCCAATTCAACCTGAAAGGTAGTTAAAAATCTTATCAAATCTAAAGCACTGCAACAGTCCTAAAGCAATTACAATTTCTACTAATTAATGGGTCAAGGTCGTGGCTCACGTAGTCTGATGAGGAAGCTCTTTGTTTATTTTATTCTATTCTTAATGCTTCTGGTTGCCTGATCCCCAATTAGATTGAATTGGAAACCTAGGTTAAATATTGACGAAAGAGATTTAGGTAAACCTTGAATAGAATAGCGTATAATTGAATGCACTTAGTTGATTAAGTGATTTGATTTGCATATAGAGTAGGCATACACCTATAAGCCATACATAACCAGTATTAAAGTAGTAACTTAATGAATTTGTCTTTAATTTAATTTGCATAGACATAGAGTAAATTAATTGAGAGAGATATTTTTATGAGAAACTCGACAGAAACTTGTAAATAATTTAGGACTCTAGGTTAACAACTTAATCCATTAAACTCAGTTAAGAGAGAAAGATAATATTCAGATGAAGTATTGAGGGACGTCATAATCTTAGGTCTAAAAGTCAATTAAGTTTAAAAAAGTAATTTTGCTGAGAAATTTATAATAGTTTTAGTTTTTAAGGTTTTTTTTTTTTTTAGTGTTTGGATAAGATTAAGGTGTGTCAATTTTAGTACTTAACAATACGAATTAAAACAAATCTCTATGGGAATGATATTCTATTTTATCACTATATTACTTGTTAACGATATGTGCACTAGCATGAGAAATTAACAACATGATTTTGCAAGGTGCACTGGGGTATTTCTCATGCAGTATAAGTTTGAAACTCAAAATCTTTTATAGTCTTTTATTACTTTTGCTCATACTCAATTTCATGCCTCAATTAAAGCCATTCAGGTAGACAATGGCAAAGAATTCCTATCCATGAGAAATTTCTTTCAATCCCGTGGCATCAAATATCAACACACTTGTGTTTTCACTCCATAACAAAATGGAGTAGTTGAACGCAAGCATCGCCATATTCTAACCGTAGCATGAGCATTACGCTTTCAATCTCACTTAACCTTCACCTTTTAAGGAGAATGTGTATTGACTACTGTCTACCTTATTAACCTATTATCAACACCACTATTATCTTTTAAATCACCTGTTGAATTGTTATACAATCGTCCACCATTACTTGATCACTTGAAAGTTTTTGGTTGTCTGTGTTATGCAACTATTGTTCATCCTACTCATAAATTTGATTCCCGTGCCAAATGTTGCATCTTTGTTGGATACCCTGTTGGTCAAAAAGGTTGCAAACTTTATGATTTGGAGACTAAAATTTTTTTTGTAAGTCGTGATGTCAAATTTTCTGAAACCACCTTTCCTTTTATTTCGACTACATCAAATCCCAATTTAGTGGTGCCATATTCTTCTCCTAACATCACGAACAATTGGCACTCTCCACCATCCATTTCCATGGACATTCCATCATCTCAACCTTAGCCAACTGAGCCACCTAACATACATGAGCCCACGACCCCCATCCACTCACCTCCAATAGAACCCACTGTAGTTGTTTCCACCTCTTCATGTCCTTTAGCCACTTCCGTCCCTCCTCTGTGACGATCACTCCATTCTAAACAACCTACGACATGGCATAGAGATTACATACTATCAGCATAAGTCAATCACCGTACCACGACACCAAGTTCTGCACCAAGTACTTGATATCTTCTTTCCCATTTTCTTTCCTACTCCCGTGTCTTTTCTACCCATTGTACCTTTTTAGCTAACATTTCAAGTCACACTGAGCCTCAGTCCTATGCTCAAGCTATCCTTAATCCACATTGGCAATAGGCAATGAATAAAAAATTAGAAGCACTACAACAAAACAACACCTAGAGTTTGGTCCCCTTTCTTGATGGTCATACACCTATCGACTGCAAATGGGTTTACAAAATCAAATATAGGTCCGATGGCACCATTGAGCGTTATAAGGCTCATCTTGTTACCAAGGGATATACTCAAGTTGAGGGCATCAATTATCAAGAAACTTTTTCTCCTACAACCAAACTCATTACACTTCGTTGTCTTCTCACTATATTTGCTACTGAACATTACTTTACCTAACAATTAGATGTTCAGAATGCATTTTTATATGGTGACCTGCATGAAGAAGTATACACAGAGCCTCCACTTGGTATTCGTCGACAAGGGGAGAACATTGTATGTCAACTTAACAAATCCATTTATGGTCTTAAACAAGCATCAAGAAATTGGTTCCTCACTTTTCAGACACCATTCAGAAAGTTGTTAATCAACAATCAAAGGCTGATTATTCTCTTTTCACCAAGGCTAAAGGTACTTCATTTACTGTAACCCTCATATATATGGATGACATACTTCTCACAAGAAATGATCTTCAAGAAATTGAACATTTCAAAAAGTTTCTTCTCAAACGCTTCCGTATCAAAAATCTTGGAGACTTAAAATACTTTCTGGGGATCGAATTTTCTCGTTCAAAGAAAGGCATTTACATGTCTTAAAGGAAATATGCACTAGATATTTACAAGATTCAAGACTTCTTGGTGCACACTCAGACAAGTTCCCAATGGAACAAAATTTGAAGCTCACTCCCACAGATGGAACATTACTGAATGATCCAACTAAATGCAGATGACTAGTTCGTAGATTGATTTACTTTACCGTCACCGACTTGACATAGTCCATTCCATTTGAACACTAAGGCAATTCATGCATGAGCCTCGAAAACCTCATTGGGATGTACTTATACGGATCCTCAAATATATCAAAGGTATTCCAAATCAAGGTTTACTATTTTTTTCCACAAACAATCTTGCTTTGAAAGCTTTTTGTGATTCAGATTGGGGAGGATGTCGTGCCACAAAGAAGTCAGTTACGGGATACTGTGTTTACCTTTGAAATTCCTTTATCTCATGGAAGTCTAAGAAACAAACCAATGTTTCTAGATCATCAACAGAAGTCGAATATCAAGCTATGGCTAACACATGTTTGGAGCTGACTTGGCTACGCTATATATTACAAGATTTAAAGGACCCACAAGCAGCTCCTACACCGTTATTCTATGATAATCAAGTAGCTTTGTACATTGTAGGGAATCCCGTTTTTCGTTAACATACAAAGCACATTGAAATAAATTGTCACATAATTCAAGAAAATTACAAGAGAAACTCTTTGTGTTCCTTGGACGTTCGAAGGGGCAGGGGATTTCCATTCCTGTCAAGAACCCTGACCACTCCCTCTTTATTACTTGTTCTACATCTCCATTATTATTGTAAATTGGCTCTCCTGATATGGATGAAAGCTTGAGGAGGGCTGCTCAAGAAGGAAATATTGTTGAATTATATGCATCAATCTGAAGAAATGGAGATGTTTTGAGGCACATAGATGAGATGGAGTTCGTTGACACTCCATTACACATAGCCGCAGCTCAAGGGTGCATTGATTTTGCAATGGAGATAATGATCTTAAAGCCCTCGTTAGCTAAAAAGCTAAACCAAGAAGGCTTTAGTCCCATTCACCTTGCAGTGGAAAAAGGGCAAAAAGAGTTGGCGGTACATCTCATGCAAAATGATAAAAGTCTTGTCCGTGTCAAAGGGAGGAAGGGTGAGACTCCTTTGCACTATGCAATAACTAAAGAACAAAACCTTGATCTCTTGGCGAGATTTCTGGAGGCTTGCCCTGAATGCATTCGAGATATGACGACCACAAACGGGACTGCTTTACACATTGCAACGGAAAGCAATAGGTTAGAAGCTCTTCAACTCCTTTGCCGGATGCTTTGGAAGAGTGATGATTGCGGAGATGTGGTGAACCAGAAAGACAGGAATGGTGACACTGCCTTGCACATGGCTGCGCGCAATAATCAATCGCAGGTCAGATCTCATCCCTTCTAAATAATTTTACTTATAGTGAAAAAGAAGGAGTTCTTTAATTTGGGATGGTATTTCATAGTCAATTGATTGTGGCTTTTATTTATGTCTCAAACTCTTAATCAAACATATTCTCAAACTGGTACTAAATTGCAAGGCTGATAAGTTTGCGACTAATCAGGCTGGTTCAACGGCACTGGCTGTTGCATACGAACTTAATAACAGAGAGAGCATTAATATTCTGCGCGGTTGGTCAACTGCAGGAGCATCAAGCTTTCGATATAAGCTGCGAAAACGAATGTCCAAGATTGTGACAAAGGCATCAGCAGTAATTTTTCAAGGTATGGACGGAATATCAAGCGAGGACCGCAATGCCTTACTGGTAATTTTAGGATTGCTTCTAACAGCTACCTACCAAGCCAGTATTAGCCCGCCTGGTAGTGTTTGGCAAGGTGATCCTTCCTCAAACTCCACTTCCACTGGAGGATATGATAAAAAAGAACCGGGAAAATCGGTCATGAACGAAATTGATTTTCTTATTTTCTATATTCCAGCCTGCACTGTCTTCATAGTATCGTTTTTCCTAACATTGGGCCTCCTTAAACCTTTTCCCCGTGGTTTCAGGACTGCCCTTCAAGTACTACTTGCGTTTCTTGCTATATCTTTCGAGGAAGCAGTATCTTTCATAGCGCCAACTTATTTAGCGTCTCTAGTCATCGATACGCTTTCGCTGTTAGTTTTTATTTCAATGATGTTCATGTGTATTGCTTACCGGGTATCAAAACTTAGCGTTTTAATTCTAGGATGCTGGTTATACCCTGGTCTGTTTGATTCATTAATGACAGGATCCTATTTAATTCTAGGGTGTTGGTTAGTCCTCGGTCTATATGATCTCTTTTGGATACGAGCCGTTGAAGTTCTAGGATGCATTTCACTGATTTCAGTAATGTTAGATATATTACATCTGGAAGACAGTTTCTACAGTATCCTAATTGGTATTAGTTGGTTTGTTTCTATTTTGGATATATAGATGTAATGTGATGAGAAGGTGGATTGACATGCCACCCCTCACGATGCATAGACGCTAACGCTGAATGAAGCTCTAAAGATGGCCGCCACTGCATCTGCATATTTCCTATTTCAATTTTATATATCTATTTGTTGTACCACTAATAAATTCAATTGCTCTTACATAAGATCTTCTCTACATTTTAGTTTATCTTTTCTTCTACTAATTTCATTTGCTTATTATTTGTGCTGACGTATTATTATGAAATTAAAACTCCCATCTCAAATTGATTGACTTGTACAATATTTTTAAAAAATTGACTTTAATATTTATTGTAAATTATTTTATGTATAATAGTGATAAACTATATAATATTTAATTTCAAAAAGTAAATATATTATAAAAATCAATATGAAACATAAAAAAAAAAGAGTATGGCTGATACTAGTGTTTAAAATAAAAATTAAAGTTTTGTTACAAATCCCTAGAGCAGTGTTTAAAGTTAATTAATATATTTATTTATAGTAAGTCTTTTGCAATAAATTCTAATGTATTAGACAAATATATTACTTAATATTATAATTTTAAAAAGTTTTTTAAAGTACTAACTGCCTAAATCCGATAAATAATAATATAAAATTTAAAATTAATGGCAAAAGCTGCATTAAAATATTTTGTGATCAGCATTCTTCCACATAATCTTTTTATTTGATATATATATATATATATATATATGTATGTATGTATATATAATATATATTTCTTTTTGAAACACGTGACATTTTTAACACCATCTTGGTTTAAAAGTACATTAATGTAATGGGCAATGAAAATTGTTTAGGAGATTGCACATCAGCCAAAAGCAAAATTCAAAGCCAACCAATACTCAAAATTTTATGCTTGTTGTCGATCTTTATGGAGGCTAAAAGACCCTGACAGAGAATTTGAGAATATCTTGGCTTCCGAGATTGTTGCCAAAAAAGTGAAGAAGACAACCACACCTTTAGTAGTTTATTTGTCAATGCATGGATAACGCTGTTGCAGCAGATTTTTCCAGGCATCATGGATTGGGTTTTGAGGGAAGCTGCTCGAGCAGGAAACATCGACGCCCTATACGAGCAATTTCAAGAAGATCCACACCTTTCGGATCGCATCGATGCGGTTCCTTTCATTGATACTCCTCTGCACGAAGCAGCAGCTGCAGGGCAAGTTGATTTTGCAGCGGAGATGATGAACTTGAAGCCATCGTTTGCCTCAAAGATTAATCCAGATGGTTTTACCCCATTGCACCTTGCTTTGCAAAAACACCAAACTCAGTTACTATATGAGCTACTGAAAATCAACAAAGACCTGGTTCGAGTCAAGGGGAAAAAAGGTGTGACCCTTCTGCATTACGCAGCTGAACTAGGAGACATTGATCTTTTGGCTAAGTTTCTTGTAGCTTGCCCTCAATGCATCAAAGATGTCACTGTTGGAGGTAAAACTGCTCTGCATATTGCGGTAGAAAACAACAATGTTGAAGCGCTTGAAGTCCTGGCACGTTGGCTACGAGGGACTCCCAACAAAGATGGTGGATTCTGGGAAATTGAAGTCATGAACTGGAAAGACAAGGATGGCAACACAGTATTGCACGTAGCTGCATCCAACAGCCAAAATCAAGCAGAGGCACAATCTCATAATCCTCTCTCATTAACTATACTAAATAAGTCTAAATTTTTTTTCCTTATGTTTACTTAATTTGTCAATAAACGGAAATTTGTTTTGTCTTTGTTCTTATATATATCTATGGAGCAGATGATAAGACTCTTGTTGGAATGTGGAATTCGAAAGAACATAATCAATTTGAATGGTTTGACGGCTCTGGATGTTTTACAATGCCAAGGGCAAGTCGACAACAGGGAGGCTGTGGACGTTCTAAGACAGGCTGGAGGTTTAAATGCTTCCTTAATTCCAGAATCCACACCCTTGGCTGAGCTCTTTAGATCAAAGGTTGAATTTTCTGAGAGATTAATGATAATTGTAACTCGGGCCAGACTCAATATACCAAGTGACACACGCAATGCGTTCCTGGTACTAGCCGGGTTAGTAATAACAGCAACCTACCAAGCCATTTTCAACCCGCCCGGCGGTGTTCGACAAGCTGAAGCAGGTTCCACTCAGGTTCCGAGTGGAGCAGGCAGATCAGTTATGGATACAAGTAGTTTTCTTTGGGTTTATGTTCCAAACACTGCAGCATTTCTCACCACACTTTTCCTTACGGTTCTGTTTCTGATAATTGGTCCTAATGGTGAAGTTGTTCTCTTACCGCTGCTGCCATTGGTCATTTGCTATGTCATGTCGACGCTGGTCATAACCCCAACTGCAGAGTTTACTTATTTCATTTGGCTTACTGTGGTGATTGCTGTTGCGTCTGGATGTTGGTTATTTGGGGCTCATCTATGTTGGCTGCTGAAAATAAGGAAGACTAACAGGTGTTCAGGAGAACTCACCCTCTCAGTGTTATCTTAGAAGGGATGGAAACATACACGTCCTCAAGCATTGGCTTTGCATAGATAGATGTTTTCAGCATAGAATGTTGAGATGAATTTAAAAATGGTGATTGAATTTATTGTGATTTTTCCAGAAATATTCATCTTCATATCCCTTGTTGCCTTCCATGGCATCCTTTCGCTAATTATTTTCATTTTCATCATAATGTAAAATATTTACCCTTCAAATGCCTGTTTGCACTTTTGGGTTCACATCTTGCTTAAGCTTGGACTAATATGCTGGCCCGAACTTTTCTTTTCTATTTTTTTTTATCTAAATAATCCGATCTAATTTAACTTGTAAAGCTCATCAGATTTTTTAAAAATTCATGTGTACTGTAAGGTACAATATAACGTTTATATTTATAAGTGATAAATATTTACATAATTTTTTCATAATTAATTATTTTAATATTATAAAAAATCTCAGTAACGACCCACTAAGCATGCTCAAATGCATAAAGACAAGCACGTATATAACAAAAATATCCAATTCTCTGTATTGTCCTTCGTATCAATTGAAGATAGGAGACGCTGGGAGGGAATTAAGAATCTTAATCCGCATCAGTTGAGTTTTGTCCAGGTCACTCAATGGGACTTTTGAATATCATATGGTCACAAGTGCTATCCAGCCTTCAATATATATTTTAAAAACCAGGATAAAGTAATGAGAGAGAGTTGTCATCTTAGTGCTCTTAATTATTGAAAATTTTATAACATATACTACTTTTAATATAAATATATATAGTTATTAGCTACAACATAAAACATATTAATTTGCAGGCCTAATTTAATCCCAATAAAAACTTTTCAAAATGTGAATGTAGACTTTTCCAAATTAATAAAAACATGTTGGTAAAAAATTAAATAACCCATTATATATAATTGCTTTGCCTAAATTCTAGTTTTATTCCTATATTTGGGTTTTATCTAAATTATTAATATGGTTATTTTTTAAATAATATTTTATGTTACAAAAATTATAATTGATTTGCTTGTCCTGTGCATAGATTTAAACCTATTTAAAACTAGTTCCAAGTAATAAGATTAACAAAAATTGAAAAAGAAAGATCTAATAAAGACTTATTGTTTTATTTAGAGCACGTTCAAAAATATTTAAATCTCATATCTACTTAAAATGATCTTACTTATTGCTGAATAATTGTACAGGAGAGAGAAATTCCGTTTACTTATTAGCCATAAAAAAATCCTTCAATTTTACCAAAAAAAGTTATTTAAGCATTATATATTATTTAAAAAAATATTTCTTTCATAATTCACCTTAATGAATCCCATTGGCAACTTCCTCAACTACATTTCGCACCATTCATTTATTATGCATGTTGATTAAGTTGATGTACCATTTAATTTTTATTGATGTGATATATATTTATTAAGTAATTTTTTATTTCAAATAAAATTTAAAACTTTTAATTACTATTTTTGACTCGTTCACCCACATAGTAGGGCCACTTTCGCCTCATCTTCGACGATGTCATCAATCTAAACCACACATTTTTAAATGAATGAAGACTTACGTTTGGTAAGTCTTCCTATATAAATTCACAAGCAGAACATGAAAACAACGTCTCCGATACTTTAACACAGACAGTTGATTTCATCGAAGGTATTTCGAAAGGTTCATTGTCGAACCGAGTCATCGCTCACCCATTAAATCGGAACTTCAAAATTTGATTCAATAAAAATCAAGCGTAGGCATTACGTTGGCCATTGACGGAACCGATGAGACGACAGCCACCAAGTAGCCATGACAAGTTGCATACACAACTACTCTAAAACGAAAGAAGATCAAGCGTAGGCATTACCAAGACTTTTGGTAAGTCTTCCTTCATGTTTGGACAAGCAGCCTTTACACGTCAAAGAAAAGTTTTATCACACAATAATTGAGCACGTGGGCCCAAACCCCCGTATATTTTACTTGGTTCACGTGAAGAGCACGTGACTTTGTTTTGTTTTTAAGGACCTACGATCAATTGATAGATGGCCACATATTCAATGGAGGAAATTGTAAAAAATGCCCTTCGTAATAAGTCTTTCAATAAAGAAAATTGTAAAAAATGATCTTTCGTAGCAAGTCTTTCAATTGCTGTTTCCACTACAATCTAATTAGCCTAAGCCCTCACTACTTATCAATTTATCATTGTTCTAAGCCTTCTCGTCTCACTGTGTTTACCGGATGGATGGGAGCTGCTTAACTCTTTATTTTTAAGTGAATTTCCTCCATGCTTTCTTAATTACACTTTTCTGTTTTCGGCCTGTCATTGTAATTTCGCTAATCTCGATATGGAAGAAAGTTTGAAGAGGGCTGCTCAAGAAGGAAACATCGTTGAATTGTATGCATCAATCCAAAGAGATGGAAATGTCTTGAGGAAAATTGATGAGATGGAGTTTGTCAACACTCCATTACACACAGCTGCAGCTGAAGGGCGCATTGACTTTGCAATGGAGATAATGATCTTGAAGCCGTCATTCGCTAGGAAGCTAAACCAAGAAGGCTTTAGTCCCATTCACCTCGCAGTGGACAAGGGACATACAGAGCTGGCGTTACAACTCATGCAAAATGATAAAAATCTTGTCCGTGTCAAAGGGAAGCAAGGTGAGACTCCTTTCCACTATGCAATAACGAGAGAACAAAATCTTGATCTCTTAACTAGATTCCTGGAGGCTTGTCCTGAATGCATCCAAGATATGACAACTAAAAACGAGACTCCTTTGCACATTGCAACGGGAAACAATAGATTAGAGGCTCTTGAACTCCTCTGCCGGATGCTTAGGAAGAGTGACTATCGTCAGGATGTGGTGAACCAAAAAGACAGGAATGGCGACACTGCCTTGCACATAGCTGCACGTAATAATCAACCCCAGGTCGGATCTCATCTCTCTAACTAATTTTACTTTCACTAAAAACTGAATGGATTCTGTAATTGGAATTGAATTTCATGGTCAATTGATGGTGGCTTTTATTTATGTCTCAATACTCACAATCAAGCAGATGCTCAAACTGCTATTAAACTGCAAAGCTGATAAGCTTGCAAAGAATCTGGCTGGTTCGACGGCACTGGATATTGCCCACGAACTTAATAACAGAGAGAGCGTTAATATTCTGCATGGTTGGCGAAGGGCAAGAGTTCAAGAACAAATGTTTAAGACTGTGACAAAGGCATCAGAAGTAATTTTTAAGGGCATGGACAGTATATCAAGCGAGGACCGCAATGCCTTACTAGTAATTTTAGGATTGCTTCTAACAGCTACCTACCAAGCCAGTATTAGCCCGCCTGGTAGTGTTTGGCAAGGTGATAGCTCCTCAAACTCCAATCCCACTGTAGGATATGATAAAAAATTACCGGGTACATCGGTCATGGATGAAGTTGATTTTCTTCAATTTTATATTCCAGCCTATACTGTCTTCATAGTAGCGTTTTTCCTAACATTGGGTCTCCTTAAACCTTACCCCCATGGTTTCAGGACTTCTCTTCAAGTACTACTCGCATTTCTTGCTATATCCTTCGACCAATCAGTAACTTTCATCTCGCCAACTAGGTTAGCATATCAGGTTATCTGTATATTTTCAACACTGGTTTTTATTTGTATGATGTTCATGTGTATTGCTTATCGGTTATCAAAAATTAGCGTTTTAATTCTAGGATGCTGGTTAGCAACTGGTATATATTATCCATCCTGGATAGGAATCCTTTTAATTCTTTTAATTACGGGGTTTTGGTTGTTTCTCTGTCTATATGATCTATTTTGGATAGGATCCATTTTAATTCTAGGATGCTCTACAGCAATATTTAAGTTTTATTACATCTTGATTGTAGCTATAATAGCTCCCATATCCTTGATTTTACTTGGGCTGTTTCTATTCTGGTTAGAAGTAATTCGATGAGAACGTTGGTTGACTTCGCACCCCTGAAGATATACGGGCACCTAATGTTGAATGAAGATATAAAAAGATGGCTGCCCCTGGATCTAGATATTTCCAATTCCCGGTTCTGTATCTTTATTTGTTGTCTCACAATGTACCACCCATAAGTTCAGTTCCTCCTGTATAAAAGCATCTCTACCTTTTAGTTTATCTTTTATTGTATTTTATTTCGTTTATAATTTGTTCTTATACGTTATTAATATTCTTTTTGTTTTAAATTAAACTTTACGTTTTCTCTTATCATAAAACTTTTAACAAAAAAAAATTAGCATTTATTGTAAATTATTTTATGTATAGTATTTTTTTTAAAATTATCTTTAAGTAATAGATTTTGCGGTAGGGTTTTTTTTAGTTTTTTTATCATTTACTTCTGTTGGTGTGGAAGGGATCCAGTCTTGAGATCCCAAAGACTGTCATCTTCGGCCCTAAGCAGAGGCGGAGGGAGGGGGAGCTAGCAGGAGCCCCCGCCCTTGCCAAAGTGTTAATAGTTTATAAATTTTTTTAGTTTGTTTTAAATATTTATAATTTTACTCTTAATTGTACACTGCTACTTCTGTAAGCCAAGCCTTGGATGCCACCACAAGTCTCCTGTAGCAGGGCTGGTGACTTGATGTCTCCGTATCGGGAAGAAAATCACTGGCAACGGAATTGCTCTGATTGTTAATAGGTTAAGAAATATTATAATTAAAATAATAATAATTGATGTCATGACCCGGAACCTCCATCAGGCCCATGACAATCGCCGCGACGTTTCGATTGACACTCATTATCCGGAATGACAATCGGAACCCCGCAAGGCTTACATATCAGTTTCTTTCATTTCCTGTGAGCAATCATTGTTAAATATCGAGTTTTTAGAGAATATATACTATTTTAGATCAAAAACAATCAAAATAAAATTTTCGCCACACAGGGGTATTTTGGTCATTTTTTTCTCAAAAATTTCGAAACTGGCTAAAACGTAATATACAAGTACAAAACACATAATTCATATTCAAAATGAGTTTAAAAGTCTAAAATCTTCATTTAAAACGAAATTACGGTTATTTGAATATAATAAGAAAATAAAAGAAATATTAAGGAAAATATTTTATTTTCTTATAAAACAATATTTATAGAGTTATACGTGAATAATTTTTATAGCGTAAAAGCTAAATAAATTTATACATATTGAAATACAGTAAGCCAAAATATTTAATTTAATTTACAATAACAAGAGGGCCCCCGAATAAACAAAAGTAAAGAGGACTGTGAACCTACGATTTGAAAAATGCAGATCCAATGGTAGTCCTCGATGAGATCAGCTATCTACAGTCTATACTGAACCTGAAATGGGTGGAAAGGAGGGTGGTGAGATTATAAAATCTCAATGAGTAAACAGACATTATCATAAATATCTAAAGGCGAGTAAAATGGAGGCAAGTTTAAACAACAAATTTCAACCCATTTCATAATGTTTTCAATTTATTTCTTAAACCATAAAATATTTGTAATTTACCAAAACAATTGTTAAGGCTTATGTCTTTTATTAAAACAAGGCTCAAGCCAAAACTAATCCTCGGGGATACCTTGGCCGAGGCATCTAACCGAGTCCGCCAAGGGTGTTAAAATATTCACACGTGAAACACATTTTTACTTTTAAAAACCAGCCGTTCCTTGGCGTTGGCCGAGTTACACATTCACGTGGGGGTTCGACGTGAAGTGAGCTCTAATACTACCCCAGGAGTTACCCTCCTCGCCTCTACAACCGGAGTAACTATATAACTGGGTTTACCGTGCCCCTCTAATAGACAGTCCACGAAAACCTGTCACTGCAGTGACTAACCCACCAATTTTAATAAAATTTCGACAGTATAACGTGGCTTTTATTTATTTATCCAGCCTGCATAGTAAAATCAACTTACATAACTTTCCCAAATGCATTCACAAAATATAGCCACATATACTCATTTCTCATAAGTCATTCCTAAGAAAATATATATTTTTCAAGTCAGTTTGCAGCCTCCAATTACTCAATTTCATAATCAATACAATATATTTTTATTTATCACATTTATTCCTAAAACATCAAAAATTCCGTTTTCATTTCATAAAATACATAAAGGGTATTTAAAAATAAACTCTAGATAATTTAAAATAATAATAAGTTTACTCACCGTTTGTACAAACTAAAAGCTTTCTAAGCGCCCCGATCACTACTCGTCGGGTACAACTTCTTTGCCTTTTTCGGAAGGCTCTCCTCCTAGACACATTACAAAAATTTACACAATTCATCACATTGATGCTAAATCACTATATAATTAACTTAAATCCTATACTAATGCATGGTATGAAATGCAATAGCCTAAAATGGCTTAAACGCGGTATTAACCTATTTTTGGCACTTTGCCCGATAAATTGCTAACGCGCTCCATTTTAGCTCTAAATCATCCAATTCTCTCTCCAACATTTCTAACCATTAAATATCAGCCAATAACCTTCTAAAAACAACAAAATCAGCTCACTCCCTTCCTTGGAAAATTCGGCCAAAAATGGGACATTAACTCGGTTAATTTTCTACTTTGTTTTTCTATCACGTTTAATCGTTTTTCATCATTTTCTCTTCATTTCCCTTAGAATAAAATCAATTCATCATAATTGTACAGCATTGAGCATTCAGCCAAGAGTGGGTATTGTGAAAATTTAATGATTTCTTGCCCAATTTAATTTCTAAACACATTTAACTAACTAAAACTATCAATTTAACTAAAAATCAAAACCTAAAAATTTCAATTTCTCTCCCCTAGAATTTTGTCCAGCCCTTGATATCACTTTTTGATCTCTCTCCTCAAGCATGATAAATGGAAATAAAGGCATAGGAAAGGTAGAAATCAAGCTAAAATCGAAAAATCTTACCGTTAGACGCGTAAACGGTCGAAAATCGCGAATTTCCCTTTGAATTTTCTTGTTTCTCTTTGGTTTTTCTTTTTTTCTTCCTTTCCTCTCTATTTCCTCTCTTGTTCTTCCTTATGGCCGGCCAGCACTCAAAATTTGGGTTTAAATGGGCTGACTTTTCATTAAAATAATATTATTTCATTAAAAAAATGCCATGTGTCACTTTCCCATTGGCCCATTTTTAAAATTTCATCCATTTGTTTCCAAATTTTCACCATACACTTGTCCCACATATCCATAGTTTAGATAAAATTCTCAGACTTATCCAAAGTCTCGGTGGAGTAATTTTTGAAATTTACACTTTTACCCCCGTAAAAGTCAAAAATTATATTTTTGCCCCAAAAATTGAAAAATTACCCATAGACATATTTTTCATCCCTTATACTCGTACCATTCTCCAATTTGTCAAATTTGATCTAAATTCTCTCAAAATCTCAAATTTTGTTCGTGGGTGATAAAATTACGATTTTGCCCCTACACTCCAAAAATCACCAAAATTAAACTTTTTCACTTCCTATCATTAAATTATACTCCAAATAGTTAATCTTGGTCAAAAATTTCACTCCATGATCAAATTATTATCTTAGGTGGCAAAATGACGATTTTGCCCTTGAATATCAAAATTTCAAATTTTACCCCAAATGAACCCTCAATTCCGAACAATCATTTTTAGTCATTCCTGAACTATAAAATATTAAATTTCATCCTACAATTCCTATTTGAACTAGTTCGAGGTTAAATCAATTTAAGTGTACCGTTAGGTACAATATCAGGTTTCGTCTATTCTTAGGTGCTTTTCTAGCGTAATAACATGCTACTCAATGCATGTATGTCATGACATGTATTTATAGGGTCGGGTTTTACAATGTAACTCTCTCACTAATCAACAACAACTTGGACTTTCAACTAACCAATCTAGATTCAAATCTATTAATGACAAGCTTCCAAACCTTCACAACTTTGTCATTTGCACCTAAAAGTAGCCTCAAATAGGAGTTAGGGAGGTTATCCACCTTGCATTGGACTTTTGAAGCCCATAAGTCCAATAACTTTTATACAACAACAATGCCAAGAATTCTACTTACTCGAAAGTTGATTCTCAATCGGAAAACTATCTCAACCCTCTTTAATTTGACATCTAGTAAGAACTCCAATTCAAATTTGCATAAAATAACTACATCATATTGGAGATTGGATATCACCAAACCATTATGTCCATCTCCAATGCCCCTAAAGTACCCAATAGTGGCAGCTCTTTTCTTGTGACATTTAGATCTCCACAATAATATCAAACAACATCATAGACAAAGACCTTTGCCTATGTCTTCTTCTTATTATATGTTTTTTCAAAAGAGTTCTTTTCAAAAATATCTCTTATACATAAGATGTTTTTTGTAAATAGTCTTTTTTATAATTTTAATTATTTTTAATCAAGAGAAATTAATTTTAGATAAAATTACCTTTAATGAAATCGACTCGTATATTTAGGTCCATGGTTCTAATCGATTCATATCCTTTGAGCTTTCCTTGTTAGATCATTCATCTTTGTAGTATTCATTACTAGAAAGAAAAGCTTTTAAGCATGTTAAGTATTTTGGAGTGGTTTTTGATACATGAAGAAAAATCTTTGAGTGTTTTGAGCATTTTAAAGCATTTTGGAGTGGTTTTTTTTATATATGAAGAAAAACCTTTGAGTATTTTGAGCATTTTTTATCAAATAGGTATATTTGTTGATTATGTTATAAATGGAATATGGTGTATTGTTTGAAATTGTTAATTTTGTTAAATGAAATTTGGTAGTTTTAGTAGATTTTAGGCATTGCGTAACCGGTTTTTGAAGATTGCATGACTGGTTTTTAGGTAGTACATAATTGGTTGATATGGCATTGTGTGACTGGTTGATAGGCATTGCGTGACTGGTTAGTAAGGCATTGCGTGACTAGTTAGTAAAGTATTACGTGACTAGTTTTTAGATATTGTGTGACTTAGGCATTGCTTAAAAACCAGAGACGTAATGATTAAGTTACAATGTCTTAAAAACCAGTGACACAATACCTAAAAACTAATTGATTTTGCTTGCTCGCAAGTAAGTTTAAGTTGTTAAAGTCATACAATATTCTAATTTATAAATATGTCTAATCAATTCAACCCTTCAACTTTGGGGTTGTATGAATAAACCAATAAACCCAAAAACCTAAAACACATACCTTGATGTCATTTCTTTTCTTTGGGATGACAAAATAGATAGTATTTGGTAAGAGAGAGAAATCGAGATTTAATTTTAAAATTTTTGTATGGATGGCGGGTTAAAAAATACTAAAAACATTTTAATTTGTTTGAAATTGTTTAAAGGGCATTGTTGTCAAATCATGTCAAAATTTAGTTAAAAAAAATTAAAATTAAAATGAAGGATATTTGAATTAAGTTTATGAGGAGAGGCATTTCTCACAATTTTTTCTTTTCAAAGTCCACTATAAAAAATATGCCCCTCATACTATCTTTTCTCATAAGATTAATAATCTCGTTAGCTATAAGTAAAATTTTGTAATCTATCTCCCATTAATGAAAGCAAATTGATTGCATCCAATCACCTCCACCGTTGCAAGTCTCAAACGGTTTGCTAAGACTTTAGCAAGAATTTTATACAAACTTTCCACTTGACTAATTGGTCTATAATTGACTGACCCCATAAGACACTCATACTTTGAAAAGAGAATTATAAACGACAAGTTTGTTTAACTATTAAAAGAACACAAATTATGGAATCCATGCAAAAATTTCATCACTTCCCCTTTTAGATTGTTCTATCGATTTTAGAAGTGGAGATTAAAATTGTCTGACCCTGATGCTTTTTTATGTTTGCTTAGTCAACAAAGATTTTTATTAATACCAACATGTTTTACAAGCTTTGATATCCCAATTAAGAGGGAATATTGTTACAAGAACCATCCTAAACATTCATTGATAGTTTTACAAACATTATCAGTAAGAAACAACATAAAAAAAATCCCATTTATCATAAAGTATAAAATAACTCAGTTCTATCAACACCAAGCTTGGCTAACGAATTTGCCAAGAAATTTGCTTCCTCAATTTCCAAGCCCAGATCCATGGCTGAGCTCTATAAATCAAAGGCTGAATTTTCTAAAAGATTAACAATAATTGTAACTCGGGCCAGACTCAATATATCAACTGACACACAATGCATTCCTGGTACTAATAGGGTTGGTAATAACAGCAATCTACCGAGCCATTTGTAACACGTCGGATAGTGTTCGACAAGCTGAAGCAGGTTCGAGCGAGGTTTCAAGTGGAGTTGGTAGATCAATCATGGATCAAATAGTTTTCTTTTGTTTTATATTCCAAACACTAAAGCATTTCTCATCATGCTTTTCCTTACGAATCTGTTTTTAATAAATGGTCCGTTCGGCGAAGTGGTTCTCTTACCGTCGCAGCCATTAGTCATTTGCTATGTCATGTCGACATTGGTCATAACCCTAACTACAAAGTTTACTTATTTCATTTGGCTTACTTTGGTGCTTACTATTGCATCTGGGTCTTGGTTATTTAGGGCTCATCTATATTGGCTGATGAAAATAAAGAAGGTTAATAGGAGTTCGGGAGAACTCAACGTCTCAGTGTTATTTTGAAAGGGACCGAAACATACACATCCTCTAGCATTGGCCTTTGCATAAACAGACATTTTCAGCATAAAATGTTGAGATGAATTTGACAATTGTGATTGAACTTTTTGTGGTTTCTAGAGAAATGTTCATTTTCGCATCCCCTGTCGCCATCCATGACATCTTTTTGCTAATTATTTTCATTTTCATCAAGAAATAAAAATGTTAACTTCAAATGCTTATTCACAATTGGGTTCACATCTTGCTTAGGGTTGGACTAATAGGCTAGCCCAAGTTTTTTTTTTTTTTTGTTAAATGATCCGATCTAATTTAAATCAATAAGTTCAGAAGATTTTTTAAGATATTTGTTAAACACAAACACAAGATCATCTGTTAATCGTATAAGTTGACATTAAAAACACATCACTTACTATTATTATCGTATAATTATGTAATAATAACTTTATAAAGTTTATATCTAAGTAATAGATTTTTACATGATTTTTCCTTATAATAAAATATTTAATATTATAGAAAAATTCTTATTAATGAATAAAAACAAGCACGTCTATGATAAAAATTTTCACTTTTTTACTTTGTCCGTTGCTCAATTGAACCCTTGAAGATGAGAGGGAAGAATGCAAGGAGAAGAAAATTTATCTTAATCCTTGTCAATTGATTTTTCTACCATACTTTTATTGTTAAGTAAATTTGGATAAGTAGAGTTCCGATGATTGGACAAGTGCTATCCAGCTCACAATAGATATTTTAAAACCAGAATAAAGGAGAGACAGCGAGAGTTCCTTTCAGTGATTAGTACGTTGCCTCCACGACCACGACATCTTCTGTTACCTTTTCTGTTTCGCCTCCTTTCCTAATTGACTTTAATTGACTGACACAACAGTGTCCTGTGCACCCTCTCTTTACTCTTTTAGTCAATTGCTGTAAGTGGCCTTACGATTACCTATCAACTTATCATTAGTCTAAGCCTTCTCGTCTTACTATGTTTACTGGATGGAGGGGAACTGCTCAACTTTTGTTTTTGATTAAGTGAAACCAATCCGAATGTCTTCAATGCTCTCTTAGTTATATGTGTCTTAATATCTTCTTCTATTTTCAGCACGTCATTATAATTTGGCTCTCCTGATATGGATGAAAGTTGGAAGAGAGCTGCACTCGAAGGAAATATTGTTGAATTATATGCATCAATCCAAAGAAATGGAAATGTTTTGAGGCACATCGATGAGATTGAGTTCGTTGACACTCCATTAAGCATAGCTGCAGCTCAAGGGTGTATTGATTTGGCAATGGATATAATGATATTAAAGCCGCATTCGCCAGGAAGCTAAACCAAGAAGGCTTAAGTCCCATTCACCTTGCAGTGGAAAAGGGGCATAAAGAACTGGCGCTACATCTCTTGCAAAACGATAAAATTCTTGTTCGTGTCAAAGGGAAGCAGGGTGAGACTCCTTTGCACTATGCAATAACTAGAGAACAAAATTTTGATCTCTTGGCCAGATTTCTTGAGGCTTGTCCTGAATGCATCCGGGATAAGACAACTACAAACCAGACTGCCTTGCATATTGCAACGAGACACGATAGATTAGAGGCTCTTGAACTCCTATATCGGATGCTTAGGAAGAGTGACTATTGTGAGGATGTCGTGAACCAGAAAGACAAGGAATGGCGACACTGCCTAGCACACAGCTGCGTGCAATAATCAACCCAAGGTCCGATCTCTTCCCCTCTTAATTAATTTTACTTTTACCAAAAAAGAATGGATTAATTTTTTAATTTGGGATTGTATTTCACGGTCAATTGATTGTGGCTTTTGTTTATGTCTCAAACTCTTTATCAAACCGATGCTCAAACTGCGATTAAAATGCAAGGCTGATAAGCATGCGACCAATCAAGTTGGTTCAACGGCACTGGCTGTTGCAAACGAACCTAATTACATAGAGAGCATCAATATTTTGCATGGTTGGGGAAGTGCAAGAATTTTAAACTTTCAATATAAAATTCAGAAACAAATGGTTAAGCATGTGACAAAGGCATCAGAAGTAATTTTTCAAGGTATGGACAATATATCAAGTGAGGATCGCAACGCCTTACTAGTAATTTTAGGATTGCTTCTAACAGCTACCTACCAAGCCAGTATTAGCCCGCCTGGTAGTGTTTGGCAAGGTGATAGCTCCTCAAACTCCAATTCCACTCCGGGAAAGGCGGTCATGAATCAAGTTGATTTTCTTCTTTTCTATATTCCAGCCTCTACTGTCTTCATTGTCGCGTTTTTCCAAACATTAGGCCTCCTTAAACCTTTTCCTCGTGGTTTCAGGACCGCTCTCCAAGTATTACTTGCATTTCTTGCTATATCCTTCAATGAATCAATACTTATCATAGCGCCGAGTTCTGCAGCAACTATAGTTATCAGTTTCTTTACAGTGTTGGTTTTTATTTTGATGATGGTCATGTGTATTGCTTTACCAGATATAAAAAATTAGCGTTTTAATTCTAGGATGTTGGTTCGTGATTGGTTATGGTCCATTGCAGATAGGAACCTTTTTAATTGTAGGGTGCTGTTTATTCCTCGGTATATATGATTCATTCTGGATATGATCCATTTTAGTTTGGGGATTTTTTTTTAAGCCCTTATAAATAACGTGTTTTTTTAAATAACCGGCAGGATATTTTTAACTGTTTTTAGCCATCAGAAAAGATTTTGGGACAAAAATGTCCTTAATGAGCCGTCTTCGTTAGCGTACACTCTCAAATAAGCGAAAAATGGGAGAAAAGAAATAAATATGCAAAGATTGGTTGTGCAAAATACCCAAATTTTTTTTTCGAAGATTGTGCAAAATAAAATAATGTTGCATGAGATGGGTTTTCAGAGATATGGGACATGGCATTCAGATAATAGGAGAAGAGAGATATTAAATCGAACGAGGAACAGGTCGTCATGAATGGAAAGCTTGGCTAATGATGTGAAACCAGAAATCCTTGATATGATGGTGAATTAAAAGGAGAAAGATGTGAATCCAAAGCAGGAAATGGTCCTGCTATAGCAGGCCATATGTTAGATGGCTGTCGCAGGGCAGGGTTTAGAGTTTGTGAAACGTTATATTGGGAATGTGTGACACGGCACCGCTCAGAGTTGGTGAGATGTCATGGAGGGAATCTGTGAGACGCCAGAGTTAAGAGTTGGTGACACGGCATGGAGGGAATCTGTGACACGTCAACGTTCAAGGTTGGTGAGACGCCATGGATTGAATCTGTGAAACGCCAGAGTTAAGAGTTGGTGACACGCCATGGAGGAAATCGGTGACACGTCAGAGTTCAGAGTTGGTGACACGCCATGGTCATGTTTAGAGTGTGTGACACGGCATTGCTTGAAAAGCTAACACGCCATGGTCATGGTTTAGAGTGCGTGACACGGCAGTGCTTGAGCAGCTGACACGTCATGGTTTGAAATAGAGAGAAAAAAAAAAGCGACAGTTAACGTGGTAATCTTTTGGACTTCCACTGAATTAATTTCCCTTTTTCAGAATAAATAAGAATATTAGAAGGCCATTTTTCATTTTAAACAGTTATTATTCAGAATTCGTAACATCTGTGTGATTCATTTCTCATTCCCGCCGGTACCGGAGTGTTCGAGAAGGCTCTTTGCAAGCGGAACGAAACCACAGCACCAGCAAAAATGTCGGCCATGAATGAAGAGGTCGATGAGTCTCAAATTCACAACATTCTTGTGTTTGTTAATTTTTTGGTTTTTTCCTGGGTTTGTTTGATATGTTCAGGTTTTTTGTTTTGTTTTGTAAATATTTGGACTATGTTTTCTTGCTGGTTTGATGGTTGTTGTGGTTAAGCCGCAGTGGTTTTAGCGGTTTTGGGTGTTTACCGTATGACGCCATTGTTATTATAGTTAGTTATTAGCGTGTGACAGTATTTTACTTGATATGCATAGCGTGTGACAACATTTTACTTGATATGCATGGCGTGTGACAGTATTTTACTTGATATGCATGTCGTGTCACAGAATTTTACTTGTTATGCATGGCGTTTGACAGCATTTTACTTGTTATGCATGGCGTTTGACAGCATTTTACTTGATATGCATGGTGTTTCATAATGTTTAACTTGATATGCATGGCGTGTCACAACCTTTTACTTGTTATGCATGGCGTGTCACAACATTTTGATTGCAATGCATGGCGTGTCACAACATTTATTCCTTATTTATGTCTTCAGTGTACCTTGTTGCACATGACTACTTAACTCACTAGTGCATGTGTGTCATATTTTGCAGATCCAGCACAAACAGTATGAGGATCTTGACAATTTACTGATTCTTGCCGAGGGAGAAGTGGGCGTTCAACGTCGCAATTAACACTCACTGTAAGTGGTCGCAGCTGCATTACATCACAAAGACTCTCCAACAGAATGAGGAGTACGATCCAGTTAAGCGTACCTGCTTCGAAATGTTCCTGGATGTCTATCCACTGGGGTACTTTTACACCGGTCTCTTGCACAGCATCATGATTCGTCGGATCACTAAGAGGCAGTCATGGACCACGAGCTATGGTTTGCCATTGGCAAGAGCAAGGCGCGGCTATCAAAGCAGGAGTTCTGCCTCATCACCGGGCTGAAGTTTGGTCCAATGCTCGATGTGTTTAGACGACCATACGAGGTTGCTGCGGATGGAATTCATGCAAGATACTGGAATGGGCAGGATAGTGTTAAGCTGCAGGCTTTGCTTGATACCTTCCGCAGGAGCAACTTTAAGCGACTAAGAGACGCGACCAAGATGGCATTCGTCTTGATCGCGAATAACATTTTATTTGGTCAATACTACCGTATACGAGTGACGCCTTGGTTGCTATCATTGGTGGAGGACATCGACGCTTGGAATGTCTTCCCATGGGGGCACTATGTTTGGAAGCTGACCTTGGACTACCTTTTGAAGGGGTTCGAAGTTCCTGACTTGAGCATGACAAAGGAAACTCGGTTACACTACAACATTTACGGATTCGCATGGGTGATACAGGTACTAAAACGTAACATTTTTCAGTTTCCTTTCGAACAAAAAATTTATGGGTGCAGTCGTTTATGATTGACGGTCTGATAATGGTTACATTTGACATGCAGTTCTGGGCAATGGAGGCAATTCCGGCCTTCCAAAAAATAGTTGCCCCTTCTGGTCCCAAGGACAACGTCCACCCACGAATGTGCAAATGGGATTGCAATCAGAAGCCAAAAGACTTCTACAAGACAATTCAGAAGTTAGAGTCATCTGACCAAGTGAGTGAACAGCTACTAATTTTTGCGTTATATTTGTAAAATAATTTTCCTTATTCGATAATGACAACATTTTATTTGTTTATTTGCAGTTGTGGGCACTGGAGACGTTGGAACCCACCGCGGATAAGGCCCTTCGGGAGTATTTTGTGGACATTGATGTCTCGTTATCGGAGGGCAACGAGTATGTGCCAATAGGGCACATGGAGGATCTGTCGGATTGGGGCTTAGGTGCGAGGCAAAAAAGGAAAAGCTTTAATGAGCAAAGAGCCTCTGGTGGCACGAAGCAGATGCGCACCGTCGCTGCTTTAGTTGATGAGTTGATAGATGAAGGGGACGACCATGGTCAAGGTAGTGAACAGCCGATAAGGACAACTGTAACGGTTTTGTGTTCTCCAATTCTATTTGTGATTATCGAATAACATTTCTGTGTTTGCCATTGGACCATGGGCCTGCAGCTCCAAAACCACCCACCGGTCCTCCTCAGATGCATAGTAGAAACGACCTGTCAGTAAGATCGGTTCTAACGGTTTGTGTTCTATATTCCTACATATGTTTATCGAGTAACACAGTAATTTATATAATTACAGTTTACGGAAGCGACGACAGGTCCTCAAGCACCGATCAGTCCAGCCTAACGGCAGATAGCTAACTAGCCGACGGTAGGATATTAAAGTTATAACGGTTAATGTTCAACAATTCCAAACATGATTATTGAATAACATAGTTATATATGTTATTGCAGTTTGCGAAAGCGACGACAGGTCCTGAAGCACAAATTGGTTCGACTCCACTGCAGACTGCTAAAGAGCCGACGGTAAGGATATTAAAGTTGTAATAGTTAATGTTCAACAATTTCATACATGATTATTGAATAACATAGTTAAATATGTAATTACAATCTGCGAAAGTGACGATAGGTCCTGAAGCACAGATCGGTCCGGCTCTACCGTAGACTGCAACGAGTCGTCGATTAGGATATTAAAGTTGTAACGGTTAATGTTCAACAATTTCATATATGATTATTGAATAACATAGTTATATATGTTATTGTAGTTGACCCAGTCGAGAATAGTCAATGATGGAGCAGTCACAACTCGTTAGCTCCGACGGATCATGCGCAAGCATGAAAAAGATATGTTGGAGCTGAAGGCTTCAATTCAGTCATTAAGTGTAGCAATGCAGACGAATTGAGGACCGTATCGTTGGTCGAATTTTTGATGGTCTTAAATCACAAGTACGTTATTCTATCTTCGCTTGTATTTTGATGGTTTACGTTTAGCAACTGTTTAGACTGTGTTTTCTTGATAGTTTTGATGGTTTTTGGGGTTAGGTGGTAGTGGTTTAACTGGTTTTTGGTCATTAGTGGGTCAGGACATTTGTATTATAGTTAGTTGTTGCCGTGTCAGCTTTAGCATGTCACAACATTTTACTTGTTATTCATGGCGTGTCACAACGTTTGATTTTGATATGCATGGCGTGTCAGAACATTTTGCTTGTTATTCTTGGCATGTCACCAAGTTTATCTTGTTATGCATGGCGTGTCACAACATTTTAATTGTTTTGCATGGCGTGTCACAACATTTTCCTCGTTATCCTTGGCGTGTCACTAAGTTTATTTTGTTATGCATAGTGTGTCACAACATTTTCTCATTATCCTTGGCGTGTCACCAAGTTTATCTTGTTATGCATGGCGTGTCACGACATTTTACTTGTTTTGCATGACGTGTGACAACATTTTACTTGGTATGTACTGCGTGTCACAACATTTTACTATTTATGGGTTGTGGTATTTTATAAGCTAACTAACGATTTTTCCAATTTTGTAAGGCGGTCCATCTCACTGTGCTGGTCTAGAGCACGATGATGCTGATGATGGACAGCATCATGAACCTGGTGTTGACATTGACGATGACGTTCTTGGTGCTGACGGAGACCATGTAACTCATGTAGATGACATCGTTAAAGAAGTTGTGGCAGTGGATGTCACCCTTTAGTCAGATGATGCTGAAGGAGAGCATCTTCCTCCGGTAGATGCATTCGTAGACGCAGCAGCAGGAGCTATCGTTCTTTATCGTGAGAGCACTCCTGATGCAGTTGAGATACGGTTATCGTCACCAGAGTCATCTGTTGTCCATCATGGTGCAGCAAAAATTTCAGACCCAACTGAGCGGGCACGGCTGAAAATGGCGAGCAAATACATGGCAAGCCCATTCGTCGACCCCTTAGTGACCCATCGAGATGTGAGGGATAAAATCGTAGAAAACTACGAAGCTTTCAAGAAAGAGGAGTCTGCGAGGTAAGCTCGTAAATAAAATTGTAAATATTGTTTTTTAATGAAATAGTTAACCACCAAGACTTATGAAATTAATTATGTTACATATGCAAGCGTAACGTCGGCATCTTAGGGGATCAAGGGGCTGACTTTTTCATAACCTTAGAGGATCCTAATGAGGAAATGACAAGTGAACATATCAACGCATGCCTCAGCCTACTCTGTAAGAGAATGACAGAGCCGAAGTCGAAGCTGTACACTACCCGTGCATTCATGGTTGACACGATATTCTTCGTAAGTTTTTTTGAAAATTGTTCAATTCTATAAATACTAAGTTTTTGATTGCATGAAGTGTAAGCTAATGTTTACATGTTTCACAAGACACCATCCGTATGCTACACACAGAATTTCCAATAGAAGATGCCCAAGCCAGAATGCAAATTCCAGATGAGTTGCGAGGTTATGTGGAGGGTGAAAGGCCAACGTACGCCAAAAAATGGGAAGATGTTGATTTCATCATCGCGCCTTGCAACGTTGGTGGGCATTGGGTGGTTGCGAAGATCGACTTGGTGAGGTGGACGATCAAGGTCGTGGACTCAGCAAGAACCTCGGATGCTAAGGATAACGGAGTTCGTGCGGGTCAGATGACACCCTTGACGACAATGATGCCATTCATCTGCCACCAAGCCGGTTATTTCAACAACATACGTCAAAAGAGACAGGATTTGACGCCGATGCCATTGGATATTCATTTACCAAAAGCTAAAGTGCATCGGCAGAATGATAGTGTCAGCTGCGGTATGTTCATGATAGGGTACATCGAGCATATTTTGCAATCAGAAAAGATTGAAATTAAGCAGAATATGATTGCAAAAATGCGTCGACAATATGCTCTGGAAATTTTTTCCAACAGTTGTGAGAGCGAACCCTGAACATATAGGCCCTTGTCTGTACAATTTTTTTGGTACACAAATTTTTTTATACAATTCATTTTATACACATTTTTTGTATACACAATTTATTGTATACACAATTTATTGTATACAATTCATTGTAAACAGATATAATTCTTTCTGTATACACAATATACTTTGTACAATTATTTGATACATAATTAATTTTTTTGCCTATACACAATTAATTTGATATCAAGAATTTTTTTTCTTTTCTATATATAATATATTTAATTTGATACACAGTCGGAAGAAGTCAGCATGTGATGCCTTAAACATGATACCACTCAGCGTGTCCCAACATACATTTGCTTGCACTCAATGTGTCACCCCAAAATTCTGCAATAAGTCAGCGTGTGATGTCGTAAATCCACTAACACTCTACGTGTTAGTCGATAAATCTACTTCCACTCAGCGTGTCAGAACAATTGGGCCGTGGTGTGTCACGCCATAAATCTCCAAATACTCAGCGTGTGATGCCATTAATTTGCTTCCAGTCGGCGTGTCATAAGAATTAGGCCATCGCGTGTCACCCTAGGTTGGCATTAATTAATTTTCAGGTTCGTCGTCTTTCTCTTCCAGGCACACCGGTTGCACCAACCCAACATTACATTGATTAACATTGAATATATAGATTTTTCCATCCATCTAATTGCTTCTAGCATGAAATTGTTCTGTATCCATCCTCCCTTATTTTTCCAGTTGTTTCCAGGTCAAAATTCTATCCTGCCATTATAAAATCGTATGTCTAAATTTACACACCAGAACTTGTTATGCATGGCGAGTCAGAACAATTTAATTGTTATGCATGGCGTGTCACAACGTTTAACTTGTTATGCATGGCGTGTCACAACCTTTTACTTGTTATGCATGGCGTGTCAGAATATTTTGCTTATTATCCTTTGCGTGTCACCAAGTTTATCTTGTTATGCATGGCGTGTCACAACATTTTACTTGTTATGCATGGCGTGTCATTTCATTTTTCTCGTTATGAATGGCGTGTTACAATATTTTATTTGATATGCACGGCGTGTCACAACATTTTACTTGTTATGCATGGTGTGTCTCACATTTATTCTTTATTTATTTCTTCTGTATACCTTGTTGCACATTATGGCTTAACTCACTGGTGCATATGTGCCATGTTTTGCAGATCCAACGCATACAGTATGAGGATCTTGACATTTTGTCTGCTCGGTCATTCTATGAGGCCCTTTTAGTTACAAACTTTGTTGCCAAACATTTCAGGTAAATAAGCAAATACATGGCTCCTGTCTGATGGAGATTGTAATCGGAAATATTTTTACAAATAATGTAAGAATGTACTTTAACACGATCTTGATCAGACAGAGGCCTTGACATGCTTATCTGCCTGAACTGTTTGGCAACAAAGTTCGTAACTAAAAGTGCCTCATAGAATGACCGAGCAGACAAATCAGTAAAGCAAAACGAATTCAACTACAATTTTCAGACACATTTAATTAGGCGGTCAGGTTGTCTTCATTCACAACACACCCTACATTTTCAGACATTGTCCTTCGTATTGGACAGTTGTTGCATGTGTGAACGGTTTGTCTGCAACTTGAACATGCTTTGGGTCTGCGCAGTCGTGGAGTCGCCGATTGACTTGGAGATGGTGCAGGATTTGTGGATGGAACTGCAAATGGGTATGGGCAGTTTTGTCTGTTATGCTCGTACCTCTTGTATTGCGAACATCTCCGTGCTCAACTGCCTTCACCAACTGATGGAATCTTTCTCCTACTAAGTCTTCCTGCTTAGCCTCGCCAAGGTGGAGGCAAGACGACAATTTGTTTCACATGAGAGGGGATGTCCCACTCACTAGGATGCCCTACCGGCCTAATAGATCCTGAATAACCCTCCACGAAAATGGTTGTCTTGTAATAGTCAGCGCAGAATTCAATGGCTTCACGATTACATTTACTGAAAAACACTAAAAACTCAATCTTCAAGCACAATGTAAATGTTATGTCAATTACGGTTCAAATAAAAAATAAAGATATTCTGACCTTATTGCTGCAATGGCATGGCTGCATGGCAGTAAATTTGTTTGGAACTCACAACATGAACACATCTTCCTGGACAAGTTTACAAGTCCGTCCATCTTCCAGTCCTTAACTTCGAACTCCACTCAATTGATAGGCTTAACTAGAAAGCGATGTGCATCATTGAACCTTTTACTTAACTGCTTGGCAACCCAAGGGCTGAGGGGCGTGGTCACCTTGACGGCCTCCTTATATCGTTCATGGAACCAACGTTGGAACATGTCTCTGATGAACTCGATCAAAACAGTGATCGATATTTGTCTTGCATGCTTCAAGCATGAGTTAACACATTTCGCAATGTTGGATGTCATCATTTGGTATCGCCTTGTCAGTGAACATGCACGTGCCCATTTCTCAGGCCCTATTTTTATAAGGTCCGCGTGGGCTCCCAGGTGAATTTGCTATATATGGTTCCTATGTCTGTTGAAATCGACCACCTTATAGCAATCTCGAGCAAAGGTGAAAAGCATATAAACATCGTCGCGCTTGAACTTGTTTTTAAAGTTTTCTTTCAAGTAGTAACCGCATAAACCATGGTGCGTTTTTGGGTATGCATTTTAGATTGCTTTCTCAATGCCGAGATGCTGATCAGAAATGAACATAGTGTTTTCAGGACAACCAACCACATCACGCAGCTTGCTAAGAAACCACGTTCACGAGTCTTCGTCCTCAACATGGCCGATGCCAAACGTAACTGGATATACGCACTCGTTCACATCTTTGCATACATTGACAAACAGAACACCCTTGAACCTGCCTTTCAAATGTGTCGCATCAATTACAACCGTAGGATGCATTACATCTCTAAACCCCCGAATACAAGCCCCGTATGACCAGAAACAATATTTAAATCTCTCTTCCTCATCAGTAGCCATTGCAATCACTGTGTCAGGATTTTCTTGTTCCAACATATAAAAAAATGATAGTAGTAGTTGAAATGACTCCTCTGGTGGACCGAAAACAAGCCTCTCTGCATACGCCTTCGCTTGCCAAGCCTTACCATACAAGCATTCCAATCCCCACTGAACCCTCATCTCACAAATTATGTCCTTAAGTCTCAATGCTACTCCATTAGCCCGAATCTTGTGTGACATAAGTTCACTAATCATCTTCGCACTCGTTGTTGGAAACCGCCCTTGCAAACCATCAATGGTACAGGTGTGTACTTTGTGGAATGTCTGAACTTTCCAATATTCTCCTCTATCAGGTAACTTTGTTACACGAACACTGAACTTGCATGCCTTGTCCTTGCAATCAACCTCATAACGAGCTTTATATGACCTTTTTACTCTTATCGCTAACTTCTTTTTTATAACCAACATGTTCAAAGCTCGTTTCAACTCGACCTTCGACGAAAACATTCTTCTTTTGTATAAGTGATCTTCGGCACATGTCGACTCCTCAGTGGTAATTGTTTGGAAGGAGAACCTTTCTGCACCTGCAATTACCCACGTATGAGATATCCTTGCATTTCCCCTTTCCTGATCACTATCATCGAGCAATGTATCAAGGGAATGAATCTCGTTCTCACCAGCGATGGGTTTATTGTATATGGGGTCATCACACTAAACATCTCCTACATCAACACCTCCAACAGGTTCTGTTTCACCTTCAACATTATTACAAATTGAAATGTCACTGTCATAAAGGCAGTCATCATCTGAACTGTCATTTTGCGATTGTTCAACCCCATCATCTGAAGTGTGATCAAATCTATCTTCATCGGTAGCGAACAAATCCTCATTTCCCTCATCAAATGCAGTATTATACTCCAGCGTCGCAATGTCACCCTCCAACCTCACATTGTTGTCTTCAACTGTCGTATTCTCATTTGACAATGGCATTACACACTCTACAGTTTCACCCGATCATTTCATTTGTTCAAGAGAAGCAAGAAATTGGTTTGATGCACATCCTGATCGGAATTGTGCAGCCAACTGTTTGTGAATGTCGTCTATCTACCGGGCTACACAAACTCTTGTGCATACCTCAATTGCCATTGTTGTGGGTTATGGACCGAATGCTGTGGTATATGTGAAGCATTATAAATCTCATTTTGATTAAACTGATTACCATGTTGTTCAACTTCTCCATGTGACATAACATTTGTTTGGCGTCCCTTACTGCTGACATACACAGTGGAACATTCATCTGTTCTAGCAAAATTAATGCAACATCCTCATCGTCCTTGATAATTGGCCGTAATAACTCTCCGAGTGTACTGATCAATGCATGTAACTCAATCTCGTCAATTTCTGAGTTTACCCCAACAACATCTTCAACCAACTTCATCAAGCCCACAAACGACAAATCACTCCTAACCCCTCGCATTCGTGACTCACCACCCTTGTAAATGCCATCCACCCACTGACCACCGTGTCTTATTACAAGTAGCACAATTGGAACCCTACTGAAATTTTGAAAAAAAAAATTGTTAATCATTTTACATAATACATGCCGTGATAAAAAATTTGTCAGTCGTGTTGTTACACGCCATGCAAATAACGTAAAATGTTGTAACACGCCATGCATATCAAGTCAAATGTCATGACACGCCATGCATCAGTATCGTTACACGCCATGCATCATTGTCGTGACAAGCCATGCACACTGTCGTGACACGCCAATCATTGTAATTACTGACCGGTTACACCAACATCCGTGACACGCTAAAAATCCAAAAAATCAGTTAACCCACGACACACCAGGAACAACCATGACATGCCAAAAACCCATAAATTCAGTTAACCCACCACACCCCAGGAACAGCCGTGACACGCTAACAACCCAAATAACTAGTTAACCCACAACACACCAGTAACAACCGTGACACGCTAAAATAACTCTTCACTCATGTTATAGATGCATGGCGTGTAACAACTCTGGGCAATGTTTCTAATCCATCTTATCATTTACACCAAATGTTTCAGAAATTTAAGCGTGTTGCAGAAATAAACCCAATAACAAGTACCTTGATGTCATTTCTGCTATAGGGTGTGTTAATCTACGACAATGTCGCAAGATGCCGAGAGATAGACCACAGCCCGATGACGATGGTGCTCAACAGAGAGTTGACAGAGCTGATATAGTTCAGAGATCTGAGAGAGCTGACACCGATGGTGCTCAACAGAGACTTGTCAGAGTTGAGACAGAGAAAGATGATCGAGCTCAAACAGCTGCGCGCATTTATTTTTAATGTTTTTCATTTTCTCTTTGACGGGAGGCAGATAACTCAAACAACTGAGCATTTATTTGAAACAATGTTTTTAAGGGCATTTTGGTCTACTCATGTTTATTTGTGGGTAGAAACAAATAACTTTATATGGGTGGTTATTTCTGAAATCATATTATCACGAGGTCCTTCTCTCACAATTTCCTCTTTTAGTTTTAGTATGCATTTCAGTAATATATGAGTTTTCTTACATCTAGATTGTAGTTGTTATAATTCTGTATCGTTGTTTTTACTTGGTCTATTCCTATTCTGGATGGAAATAGTACAATGAGAATGTTGGTCAACATACCACCCTTCAAGATATCTGGACGCTTAACGTTGAATGAAGCTCTAAAGATGGCTACCACTGCATCTCGATATTTCTTGTTGCCAGTTCTTGTATCTTTATTTGTTGTATTATAATGTACCACCAATAAATTATATTCCTTCTGTACAAAACAATATCCACTTTTCAGTTTATCTTTATTGTACTTTATTTCGCTTATAATTTATGCTGATATGTTATTAATACTCCTTTCTATTTAAATTAAACTTTACCTTTGACTTATCACAAAATTTTTTTAAAAAAATTATGATTTTAGCATTTATTGTAGATTATTTTATGTATAGTATTAGTAAAGCGTATTGTTTTTAATTTCAAAATAGTAAATATATGTTAACCCTCTTGTACTTTTTTGTGTTCTGCACTATATATTGCTTTCCTATTGGTCCAAATGGACTACATCTCTGTCCCTCGTCTTTGTTATGTTGCTGTTATTGCCGTTTCCTAGATTTGTTTAAGGGGAGACTGAGAGCATAAAGGAAGCATGCATTTGTTTCATATGCAGAGGCAGAGCTAAAGTGGAAGGAAATTTATATTGAAATGTTCTAGTTTTCGGTTGCTGCACTGTGCTTTACTGTAATCATTGTGAAAATTTGATTAAATTCGTAGATATAAGGTATTTACGACCCCAACACTTTTTTCAATCCAATCCTTATTTTGATATCACTTTTTAGCATGGTATTGTTCTTTATCATTATATTAAAAGAGAGTTGATACTAGATATTGATATTTTGTTAGTTCAATTGGCAGCTACCATGCAACAAAAATTACACACGTGTAATTGTTTACGTAATCAAATTATTGTCATGAGCGAAAAACTATAACATTGACAAACATAGTCTTTTTTTTTTTTTGTTAATTTTGTTTATCATGAGACAATTGAAGTACAATGGTCACTTATAAAAACAAATTGATTTTTTTTTTTGCTTGTTAAATGGCTTAATTGGCTAACCTGACCATTTCATGACATAGATAGTCTAGCAGATGACAAGTAATTTTAGGATTATAGGAATAATATAATTTTTCTTTTTATTTTAATTTACTTAGATGACAAGTAAGCATAAGTTCAGGAATTTACTTTTCTTATATTCCAAGGAAGTTTAGGGTCGAATACTTCTTTATTTAAATTTACTTTACTTGCACTCTAAATTTAAGTAAGATTATGCTATTATAAAAAGAACCCTTAGACTTAGTTATTAGAGAATTAATATATTTTTTTGAATTATTGAATTGCATTATTTTTTTTCAAATTTTGAGTGTAAGTTTCTGCGTTTGAAACTTGGTTATCAACCTTAAAGGCTCTATCGAGTGTTAGTTTTTGTTTTCATCCTAACTCATTGCATTATTTCAAAATTTGAAAACTGAACCCAAATTAAAGTGGCGTTTCCACAAACATAACAAAGGCATTTTTTAAAGCTCACCTAATTTTAGGGATCGGTTCAATTTTGCAAAATATTGGAGATTGAGAGCACTAGTTATTCAAACTGGTACAACGTGTTTGGTTGAGGGGAATGACACTATCATTCCCTTACTATTCCTATTACCAATCAAATCAATCATTTGTTTTGTGATGGCCATTCCTTGAGAGGTTGGAACAAGCATTATCAAAGCCCTTTTCTATAATGTCTATTCCAAGCAAGTGAGCACAAAAAAATAAAAAAAAATAAATCCAATGCATAAAATCTTAACTTCTCAAAAGATATTAAAAAAAACTACAACGAATAAAATCTTAAAATAAATCGATTTTTTAAAACGATTTCAAATACTAAAGTGATTTTTGCATTATGAATCCAATACATTGCAATCATTGAATCTAATCCAATAATTAATTAATGACCTCTTTCCCAACCATGATGAGTGATAAAAAATTTCAAGAGCCATATCTCCCTTTCTTGACTTCACCTAATCCTAAAGTTTTGTTGTCATGAAGTGCAAGGTTCTAAACATAAGTCCGCAAGCTTGTCCAAGCTTTATATGGACTTAAATAGGCTCTTAGAGCTTGGTATGAGAGAATAGATGAGTATTTCAAAAACCATGGGTTCAACAGAAGTCTTACAAAGTCTACTTTATATGTAAAAGGCACTAATGATTTAGTTCAGTTGATAGTGGCCTTATATGTGGATGATCTGTTGATTGCTAATCCAGATGTAGTATGTTTACAAGAATTCAAAGCACAGATGATGTGGGTGTTTGAAATGACAGATTTGGGAGAAACGTCATATTTTATGGGGATGGCAATTATACAAGAACCAGGACTTACTAAAAAAGTTCAATATGGAGGGTTGTAAAGCTGTTAACATTCCACTAACTGTTGGAAATCAGTTAAGCAAAGATAATGGTTCAGCTAAGGCAGATGGTTTGTTGTATAGGAGTATTATTGGTTCTTTGCTGTATTTGTTAGCAACAAGACCAAACATTATGTTTGCTACTTGTTTGTTGTCGAGAATTATGCAAGCTCCTTTAGTGATTCACTTTAAAGCTGCAAAACGAATCTTAAGGTATGTGAAAGGTACTTCTGAGTTTGGACTGATTTATTTGAAGGATGAAAGTAGTGGTCTTCAAAGGTTCACTGATAGTGACTAGGCAGGATCTATGGATGATTGTAAAAGTACAAGAGGATTCTATTTTTCACTAGGAAATGCTGTGTTTACTTGGGCTTCAAAGAAGTAAGAAATTGTAGCTTAGTCCTCTGCTGAGGCTGAGTATATATTAGTTGCAGTAGCTGCTAATCATGCTAAGTGGTTAAGAAAGGTGTTGTTAGATCAAGGATTCATCGAAAGAAGGGAACTGTTATACATGTAGACAATCAGTCAACTATCCATGTTCATCATGGACGTACCAAGCACATTGGAGTGAAGTTTCATTCTATTAGAGAATTTATTAAGGATCAAGAAATTGAACTTGTTTATTGTCAGATAAGTGATCAATTAGTAGATATATTTACTAAGTAACAGAGGAAGGTTTGAGTTACTTCGAGCAAAGTTAGGAGTTCATCAAATTCCAGATCAATGAGGTGTGTTGAAAGGTTGATCTGAAATTGGTTGAAGCAGGTCAAAGCAGTTAAGAGCTAAGAAGGAAGTAACGACTAATTGAAGGAAGTTAAGAAAGAAGTCAAAACATCATCGTTTCACAATCATTAAACTAAGAATTGTGAAACGCATGAGTAAAGGGTCGTTTTATGTTAATGATTCTTTTCGTTATTTCTATACAACTTGAGTCTTTGTTGTTTTTAGTTTCTTGGTTCTAAACGACTTGTAAACTTTTCGTTTTGGTTCTATGTTTTACTTTTCTGTTGTGACCGTTGTCTGGCACGCTGTGCTAAGCTTCTTTAATTTTAGTAATGTCATCCCAAGGCTACATCTAAGCGTTGGGTAGTTTCTTTTGGAATTTCAAATGTCTGTATAAATACTCAATTGGAAATGAAAAACATTTAATTTTGATTTTCAAAAATTTAAAATCTTCTTCTTCATTCTCTGTTTTTTCTGGTTATTTTGTTCATTGCTTTGATAATCCTCAGATTCTTTGCAAACCAAACCTTCAGGGAAATCCAAGAATCATGCCCATCGACTCCCAGAACAGCCCCAAATAGCCATCCCTCTTCTTGCAAGACCCATGACTAGCGAAGGGAGTGAGCAAAACTTCGACCTGACCAGTCCTAAACCCTTCAACTTGCACCTCACACCAAGCATCTCATAGTCCCAAGCATTTCCCCTTACTTGCATTTCTTGCTATATCCTTCAACGAATCAATACTTTTCATAGTGCCAAGTTATTTAGTTGCTATAGTTATCGATTGGTTTTCATTGTTGGTTTTTATTTTAATGATGGTCATGTGTATTGCTTATCGATTTTCAAAACTTAACGTTTTAATTCTAAGATGTTGGTTCGTGCTTGGTATGTATGGTCTCTTCTAGATAGGATCCTATTTAATGATAGGATGCCGGTTATTCCTCGATCTATATGATTTATTCTGGATAGGGTCCATTTTAGTTCCAAGATTCATTTTTCTAATTTATGAGATTTATTACATCTTGATGGTAGTTGTTATAGTTCTGGTATCCTTGTTTTTACTTGGTCTATATCTATTTTGGATAGAAGTAGTACAATGAGAAGTTGGTCAACATATGACCCCTCAAGATATATGGACACCTAGTGTTGAATGAAGCTCTAAAGATGGCTACCACTGCAATAAGATATTTCCTATTATCAGTTTTGTATCTTTTTTTGTTGTATCATAATGTACCACTCGTAAATCACTACACTTTTCAATTTATCTTTGTTGTACTTTATCTCGTTTATAATTTGTGCATTATCTTTTAATTCCTTTTTTTATTTTTTTTGTCACACGAACATGTCTATGTCACAAAAATAATTGACATGGATGGTGTCCGCATGGTAATTTTAGTTCGTTGTTTCTAATGACACTTCTTTTTCATGGCTGGTGCTATGGGGTTGTTTCTCCATGCCATTGACGGATGCTTAGTGTCACGAGCTACACTCCTTCACCTAACTATGTGATAGTCCATGCGGCACTTGAGTAGATGCTTCACGCAAGTTAGCCAATACTCGGTTATATCTTATCAAACATCAATAATAGCAACAAATCAAACTAAGAGAATCCGCATCAAAATTAGAGGGCGTACTGAATGCCATATATGCAACCACTGAGCCATCAAAAAGAAAAATGTTTTATTAATATGAAATTAGTTATAGAGGGACCAGGATACGCCATTGTCGAGCTTAGGGGCAGCCTTAGATGATTCGCTACAAACATACCTTTACTAGTAAGGCAGCCCAACAATTTGCCGACTACTCACCCCCTATAAAGAGTTTACGAGATTTTACACATATTTTACCAATAGACATTACAACGTTTGAAAGGAGGACATTCTTTTTCTAAAGGGTCTTTCCCCCTAAAGACTTAACAAGTATTTTTAAAGATGTCATCACGAGCCATTACAATGTTTAAAAGAAGGACATTTTCCTTACAAGTACAAAAGACTCAATCTCTTAGACAACTCTACCCTATCATGGTCCGATACAAGGTTCGCTTATGACACTTAGCTTTGTGAAGCTGCTGCTACTTAGATTATTTTTGTGCTAAGCATGGTTTGCATTACTGCATATCCTTTACATAAATATCAACAATCACCCTAATTATAAACTTAATGTTCATTGAAGCTCTCTCCCTTTCTTAGTCTTATTTCGATGGGTAATTGTATCCATTTATTTGGCTTGTGAGCCTCTATCTATCTCTTATTAGATGGTGAAAGTTTCATAATCAGTTTCTTTCGAAAGATATAAATAAAATCTCACTTTCACTTAGAAAAAAATTATTTTTTCAAATAAATGGTGACGGAAGAGTTCAAGAACATTTAAAAGTTAACTTTACATCAATAAAATAATAAAATAATAAATATATGAACATGTTCCAAGTTCCAAATTATAAGGATAAAAGACATGAACAATCATAACTCATGAGACCTCAAATAATGTTAAAACTCTCAATATATTTTTAATACCTCGTACTTTGATATGGTGGCTAATAAAGCTCATCGGATATCAATTGGGGTTAATTAAAATGTTTAAAAGTGATGAAATGTGAAAGAAATAGTTTGAAGAAAAATATTCCGCACGTGAAGAAATAACAATTAAATAATAATATTTTTATTGAGGATGAATTAGTGAGATAAAAAGTGATTTTAAAGTGAATCGGGGCATAATAAGACATATTGGGTGTCAAGGAGACACGTGAAAAATTTTAGAATAAAATAATATTTTTATTAATAAAATAATATTAAAATATTAATATTTTATTCAGTGTCGAAATTTTTCATGAAGAATGAGTATATGGTCAATCTAAGTGGGGGAGAAGAAGAACGAGGAAATTTTGGAGAAAAATGACATTAATGGGGCTCGCGAGTCTTTATTAAATAAAGTTAGCGCGAGTAAGTAAATATTTAAATATTATGATGATACCGCGTTGAAGCATAAATTTGATATTTTATTGGTACAAGTGTTATGGAAGAAAAATAGAAAGAAATTGGAATTAAAAGATTGTGGGATGATGCAATTAAAAATGGTGAAAACCTTAGAGGGCAAAATAATAATTTTGCCATTAGTTTGCTCAAAGCTTCCAAAGGAAGCTTTGACCCTTTATCCTTATCCCATGAGCGGCCATCATGTCCAAGGCATTATCTTCCTTCTTCTTCTCCTCCCAACGCCATTTTCATCCTTCACCATAAAAATCAAGCTTTTTCTATTTTCTTTTCCTTCCTTTCTTTTCATATCTTTCTTTTCGTACTTCTTTCTTCTCCTAACTTCTTGGGCACCAAACCTATAGCTTCTAACTCCATTTTTCAGTACAACTAAACCCTAGAAGAGAGAAGAAAAAATCTCTCTTTCTTTCCTTTATTTTCTATTTCTACTCCACCATCACCAACACTTGAATTTTCAACTTTAAATCTCCATTTTTAAGGCTAAAAGGTATATATTTTTAACTCTTGGAATTTATGAATTTATGGGTTATATTTTCAGATTTTATTTCCTAATTTCTTCAAATTCTTTTTCTTGGAAATATTAGGTTTTTGTTGATCTTTATGCCTCCAAGCTTACCAAGGTAAAGAACCTTTAAATTGGAATAGTTGATATGATGGGTTTGAGAATTAGACTAGAATTCTAAGTTAAAAATTAGGCTAAAATGTAGTTTATCAAGCGTAAGCTTATTAGAATTATTAAGTTTGAATTTATGATATATTTGAAGCTATTATTGTTTGTTGGCAATTATAGGTTTTAATGGTATTTCGGGACTACTTGGATTAAGATCTTGTTAGGTGGCATTGTTAAGGTGAGTGAACTTGAATTTAAAAAAATGTTTTGAGATAAATGCACATGTGTTTGAATGAATCATTTGAAAACTTTATTTGTCTTTGCTTTAAAATGTGTCTGGGAACAAGCCCATGATGAAATGTCTTTACGTTGTGAAATTGTACAATGCGATTAACTCATGTGTTCCTATATTATGCGATACATATAATGTGATGAATTACGTATTTGAAATATTATGTTGAATTGCCAATTGAATTGTGGCATGTGATGTATTGTTACGCAAAAATTCTTGTTATATGCTGTTACATGTGTCATGTATTGAAATGTAATGTTGAATAATAATTGTAAGTGCGCGTGTGCGGTGTGGGAGTGCACATGAGCTGATGACCGGTGGTTGTATACATGTTTACACATACCATAAAAATGTTAGAGAAAATATTATGTGATTGCATTGAATGTTAAAAGTTGAACTTCCTAAATGTTTTAAAATGAGTTGAAAAACAACACGGCATCAAGTTTTGTTCATAATATACAAAATTGCATTGTTTTTAAACGAGTGCATCATGTTTTCGAAAAACTCTCCGTATCGTTTGCTTGTTCCCTTTCTATGTTCACTCACTAGGTTTATACTCACTCTTTTCAACTTCATGTTTTTCAGATTTGGAGGTAGTTGGGACCTAGGTCGAAGAGTCAATTTGTATTTACTATTTGGTAGGTACCATGGCATCCAGTAACAGTACCCACGCTCAGAGTCACTCCGCTGATGGTCAAGGTCTCTTGCATGTGTATATGTCACCCTCATTTTGTGCTGAGAAGCGGGACAGCTCGATGGCAAGGGTTTGGGGTTCTAGAGTAGGCGAGCCAGCTCGAGGAGGGGCAAGCAACAAGGGTTGGAACCCCAATTTGGCATCGAGGGACTTGGAGGCATTGGCACCAGCGAGCGGATGAGCGCGCAAACTAGGTGCGCTGGCCAACAGGCAGATTGGGCACGTGGGCCAACACGTGGACGAGGCAAGCAGACCAACAGGAAAAGGGCGCGCAGAGGAGCAGGCAGACTGGCGTGAAACTGGAACGTGCAGGCTGCCTAGGCAGTCTACTTGATGCGCGGGAAATACTGGCTAGCCTAGGGCCTGAGGGGCAGTCGTTGGTAACAAGACCAGGGGCGAGTCAAGAAGGCCCAGCATGGCTCAAATTAGCCCCTAGCCATTGGGAATAAGCTTGTAACGACTCCAAGGGGTCCTAGGCTTATATAAACCCCTTAAGCCTCCTCATTTAAGGCTAATGACTCTTGTATTAGAATTTTATACAATAAAAGCTATCTCTTTGTTCCTTAAGCTCTCTCTTCTTGCTTGTGCTTTGCCAAAACGATCCTAACTTGTTAACTTGAGAAGGCTGCTAGCCTTTCTAAACGCCCTTGAGTAAGGCAAAGACTAGGCCGCACTGGTCAAGAGAAAACTCCCGTGACATATATAGTTACTTAAATGTAAATTATGAGATTGTTATGCACTCTGTATGTTTGATTTGATTAACCATGTCGTTTAGGGTTCACGAATGATAACCTTATTTTTGGAACGTTATATATATATATATATATATATATATATATATATATATATATATGTATACATATTCTTGGTTCTCATGGTTTAATTTCGAAAGAATATTTATTAGAAATTATAAGTTTTAGATTTTAAAGAAAGAAAGGCTTGCTTGAGCCTGGTTGGCTATGCCTATTGGGCTCATGCGTCAGTCACGGCCCAGGTTTTGGGCTGTGACAATATTCTGGCAATTCAATAAGATTATTAATAAATGCAATTGTGGTTGCTTCATTTGCATAAAGTAATTCAATATGATTATAACTCTTTCTCACTTGTAATATAAATCTTATTATTAATTAATAAATATATATAATTGACAAAAATAAATATAAAATGACAGTTTAAAATTATAATCAATAAAGAAATTTCATGAAAACCGAGTATCATTTCCATTTTTGCTAGGAAGTTTCTTGACAAAATACTCCCTTCTTGAGCAGTAAGCACTCCTTGCACAGACCTCAACATTTTAGATTCATGACTTGCCTGACAGCTTTCTTTCCAATTAAAAGGGTTTGTACACTCTAAATCCAATGAAAAACAAATCAATATTATGTACGTTCATTTGAAGAGAGTTCACTCGATATTAATTTTTCAAAAAATATTAAAAAAAACACAATAAATAGAATTTTAAAATAAATCGATTTGCTGGAACCACTTAAAATGCTAAAGTGATTTTTGTAATAAGAATCCAATGAATCTCAATCATTGAATCTAATTCAATAATTAAGGACCTCTTTCCCATGATGAGTGATAAAAAATTTCAAGAGCCATCTCTCCCTTTCTTGACTTCACCTAATCCTAATTTGTCGTCACGTTGATTTTTTACTCTTATGGGCCGTCCATAAGTTTTGAATATTACATAGCCACGTTGATTTTTATTTTTTCTTTATGGTTTTTACGTGGTTAAAAGAGAAAGTTCATTTGGGATTTTCTTTTACTTATGTAATAAAGGACAATAGGATAATGCCGCTGCCCCTACTTTAGAAAGATTGTATATTATTCTTGCACCTCCATCTTTCCATTTTGAACTTTCCATTTTCCAACTTTCTTTTTCTTTGAAAGCGACCTCCACCACTCATGACCCGTATATCACTTCAAAAGATTTTTCATGACGTAGTCCTTGGTCCCGACATAAAAATAGCTCAATTACAAAAATTATGCGTAGACCGTCCTTTTTTCAGCTTAACAAAATTTAGAAAATAAGGAAGGATTATAAACAGTTAAAGTAGTTGTTGTGGGTTTAAATTCTATATGAATTTAAACTAACACGTGAGTATGTCGGGAAGAAGTGTCGACCTCACGAGGAGTTGATTATAATAGTATTAAAATTGAATCAAACTATCTTTATTTGAGTTAACTAAAGAATGAAAAATAATTAAAAATATATAAGGTAAAATAAACTGGAAGTAATATTTTAAAAATCTAGAATTATAGTTTCATTAAACATTTCACTTGGATTGTAATTGAAATAAGAGATAGCACTAAAATAAATTAAAACTCTATTTGGATGATTATCCAAATGAAGTAAGATATTAAGACCAGATTCAAGTAGAGAGAGAGAGAGAGAGAGAGAGAGTTGTCATCATAGTGATCCAAATTATCGAAAATTTTATAATATATACTACTGTTTTACCACGAAAACTCCTTTAATCGGCCTTTTCTGTTTTTTAATCTTTCCCGGTTGACTAATATTGATTGACTAAACAGCACCGAGGTTTTGCCTTGTAAGTTCGTCAAGGTACTCCTGTGCAGGGCACCCTCTCTTTGTACTCAAAGTGTAGGGTAGATGCAAACTCAGGAGGGCCTTAACTAAGAATGAAGGCACGCGCCTTAAAGCGCGACTGACAAAAATCAACCATTTCCGAGGCCAATTGTTATACAAACGGAACCAGTCTCCTCTTTCCTTCTCACTCTTGTTTACTTCATTTTCTCTTTCTACTCTATATCTGCAATAAATCGACTAACCCTTTCAGTTATTTTCCAAAGATTATTATTCAATCTTGCCGATGGATGAAAGGTTGAGGCGTGCAGCTCAATTAGGAAATATAGATGCCTTGTATGATTTAATCGAAGATGACGCGGATGTTTTACGACGCATCGATGAGATGGAGTTCGTTGATACTCCACTGCACATAGCTGCAGCTCAAGGGCACACTGAGTTTGCAATGGGGTTGATGAACTTAAAGCCATCATTCGCTAGGAAGCTCAACCAACGCTGCTTTAGCCCCATTCACCTAGCCTTGCAAGAGAAACAAGAAAAGATGGTGGATGATCTCCTATCAATTGATAAAGATCTTGTTCGTGTTAAAGGGAGGGAGGGTTACACTCCTCTTCATCATGCAGTCAGAGAAGGAAATGTTCCGCTTCTGTCTAAATTTCTGAAGAATTGCCCCAATTCTATCTTTGATTTGACTAATCGAAAAGAGACTGCTCTGCATATTGCAGCACAAAATAATAATTTAGAAGCTTTCCAAGCCATACTGTTTTGGATTCAGAAGACACGCGAATGCCACTACAGGGAGAAACGAAGAATCCTAAACTTACAGGACAAGGATGGAAACACTGTGCTGCACATAGCCGCATCAAATAACCAAACCCAGGTACCATTTTTCTCATCCTAAGAGAAAAGAGAATTTTTTGGCATAGTATTATATATTATTTGCCAATTAGTTGTGGATTTTATATACGCAGATGATCAAACTGTTAATAGAAAGCAAGAAGGTTGATAGCAATACGGTTAATCGGAGTGGTTTTACAGCTTTGCGTGTCTTACAAGAACAAGCTCGAGTTGACAGCGGAGAGAGTGTGAACATTCTGAAACGGGCTGAAGATCCAGTCTCTCCACTGTCAGTATTTACCAAATCATCTATAGAGACGGATTTGGACCAACTGTCATATGATATTTCGAAGATGAATGTAGATACAATCAATGCGTTGCTAGTCGTATTTGCTCTGATTCTAACGATGACTTACCAAGCTCTTCTCAGCCCGCCGGGTGGTGCTGAAGCTGCGGGGAAGTCAGTCCTCAAGCCTTACATGTTTATTTTGTTCTATACTTCAAATCTCGCAGCTTTTGCAATTACGTGGTTTTTAGCAGTGTTCATCATCCAGACAGTTGCCAGGGAAATCGCATATTTTGTGGATAAACTATTCATTTTGATCTGGTTTTGCTACATTGTTGCACATGTTATCATATCGCCACCGCCTTATGCCGGTTGGGTTGCTTTTGCTGCTGCTTACATAATTGGCAGCTCACTTTTTGTAATTGGCTTGCGTATCCGTCGCAAAAGAAATTAATTTCTTACTTTATAAATATTGAATTTAATACCCTTTTTATAATTTATATAAATCAAATTTTTATATTTTTAAAATTTATTAATGTTAGTCCAGTTGCTAATACTATTAAAATTCTTCTACTGAAATCATTGACATGGTATTGATTGTTAAATGAGAATTGTAAATAAATAGCGCTAGATATAAGCAAGAATAAAGAATCGGAATCAGGATGGAAGAAGAAGACCACTTGCAAATAAATGAAGAAGACTGAGTTGAGCAGTGCGCACCATTTTGTGAAGCAAGGAAGAAGGAAATCTGAAGTGCACCGTTTCGCTTATGCACTGTCTCTCAACTGCTGTTTTTAGAATTTCATCTGTTATTTTATTCCTTACAAATGTTAGTTAGTTGTTAGTTGTTTTAATTAACTAAGTTTTCCCTCTTCATCACCAGATTAACTAAGTTTTCCCTATCGTTTTAATTCTCATGGATTCAATTCCAACATTGGATAAAGTCTGTAGCTTGGTATTCAGAGAAGAGACATATAGGAATCTTATATTTTAGTCACTTGGATAAAGTCTGTAGTTTGGTACTTGGATTTTTTTAATGAAAGGTCAATTATTCCCCCTTTTAACAATTTTGTTCAAAGACAATACAACACTTCAATCAAATGCTTAACGGCAAAGAATTTGACCTAACTGATTTTTATGCAAGAATTGCCATAATTCATCACTTGTCCTGCATTGATACTCCAAAACAAAATGGAGTTATAGAAAGGAAGCACCAGCACATCCTAGTAGTGGCAAGGTTCCTTATGCATCAGCCAAAGCTCCCAATTCACTTTTGGGGAGACACAATGCTTATTAACATTCATATCATTAATAGAATACCAACCAAGGTCCTTAAAAACAAGTCACCATATCAACTACTGCACAGCAAGCCACTAGCCTATGACTACTTTAGAGTTTTTGGATGTTTGTTCTTTGTTCCACACTAGCACATAACAGAAAAAATTTTGAGAGTAGAGCCAATAAATGTGTTTTTATAGGATATTCGAACTATGTAAAAGGGTATAAAGTCTATGATATGGATGCACATAAAGTCATAACACCAAGGAATGTTGTTTTCCATAAGAATGTATTCCCTTTCAACCTTTCACAGCATGATTCACAATATTCTGCTTTTTATCAAACACATGGTATGCATTCTACGTCCGTGAATGATTTTGACTTTGACCTAACAAGTTCTCCTTTACATGAGCACATATCAACTGAATTACATGTAAATGACCCTTCATCCAGTGCAGAACATGCTACCACATTAGAAAATGATAGCCATTCATATATTCCATCACCTATACATAGTATGCACATTGATGAACCTAAAACAGAAAACGATGTTGACCTTGTTGACCCAATCCAACCACCTAGGAGAAGCTCTAGACATGGACAAACACCTAAATACCTGGTAAGTACTACACCGAACTACCACCTCATAAAAATTCAACCACACCATACCTATAACCAATTACCTATCATGTCAAAAACTGTCACCAACACATAGAGCCTTCACTATGCCCATGTCATTAATCCATGAACCAAGTTCTTACCAAGAAGTTGTGAGCCATTCACATTGGAGAGATGCTATGGAAGTTTAGCTGAGGGCTTTGGAGGATAATCAAATGTGGAGTATAGTACCATTGCCTTAAGACTCCCATACAATTGGATATAAATGGGTATACAAAGTCAAGTTGAAAGCCAATGGAGATATAGAGAGATACAAAGCTTGTCTAGTAGCTAAGGGATACAACCAAGTTGAAGGTTTTAACTATCAAGAAACCTTCAGTCCTGTGGCAAAACAAACCACAATCAGAGTATTCCTTGCCTTAGCAGCAGCAAACAAATGGACATTATCTCAACTTGACATAAACAATGCATTCTTGAATGGAGACTTGGAGGAGGAGTGTATATGGAACTCCCACAAGGATGATGTTGGATCAAAATTAGTTTACAAGCTGCACAAGTCCTTTTATGGACTTAAACAAGCATCCGAGCAGTGGAATGCCAAGCTTACAGCATCCATTTGAAAGTATGGTTCAAGCAATCAATTTCAGATTATTCCTTATTCATTATGAAGAAAGAAAATGGAGATTTTAGTGCTCTATTGGTCTATGTAGATGACATTAGAGTGGGAAGCACATCAAGCAAAGCATAAAATAATGTAAAGGAATATCTAAAATCACAGTTTATGTTAAAAGACCTAGGTTCATCAATCAACACTAGGTATATCCATATGTCAGAGGAAATATACCTTGGATTTGTTAGAAAGTCAAGGCTTACTTGGATTCAAACCTACATCAACACCAATAGACTACAACCATAAACTGAGCAGGGCTGCAAAGGAAGAAAAATTAAATGATCAAACCAGTTATAGACAATTGATAGGAAAGCTTTTATACCTGACATTCACAAGGCCAGACATCACAAATGCAGTCCAAGTTCTTGCTCAGTTCATGGAGAAACCAAAAAAGAAACACCTCACAGCAGCTCATAGAGTGCTAAGATATTTAAAAAAAGCTTCAGGGCAAGGGATTTTGATGAAGTCAGATTCCAAGTTAAAGATCTTTACCTATTCAGATAGTGACTGGGTAGGTTGTCTAGAGATTCAAAGATCCATAAAAAGGTATTGCATATTTGTTGGGGAGTCATTGGTGAGCTAGAAATCAAAGAAGTAACAAGTATTAGCCGGAAGATCAACACAAGAAGAGTATAGGTCCATAGCTACCACATGTTGTGAAGTCATTTGGATGAAATCCTTGCTAACTGATCTTGGAGTCATGTCATGATGAAACAATAAATCTCCATTGTGACAATTAGTCAAAACTACGGATGAAGCACATAGAAATGGATTGCCACTTCATAAGGGAGAAAGTCCTAACTGGAATCACCAGACTAGTGTATGTACCAACTGAGCTGCAGGTTGCTGATTTATTCACTAAGGCACTGTAGCCAAGGCAATTTTGCAACTTGATGAACAAGATGAACGTTCTCAATGATCACGCTTCCTCTTGAGGAAGAGTGTTAAATGGGAACTGTAAATAAATAATGCTGGAAATAAGCAAGAATAAAGAATCAGAAATAGGATGGAAGAAGAAGACCGTTTCACTTATGCACTATCTCTCAACGTTGCTGTTTCTAAAAAACCTAAGATACCTGCCAAACACACTCTAAATCCTAAGTTTATTTTATATTTTTATTTTGAAAAGCAGTTTTGATTTTCATTAATCCCTTCTTCCAAGCGTGCTAGGGAAAGTCTCTACCTTTGCGGCTCAAGACTGCCCTTGGCCTTTGCTTGCACCTGGTTTGAGGATTCAAAAAATATTTAGGGTTTTATATATAGTATTCACGAACTATATATTTTATGTATATACACAGACAGAGGTCTAGGCAATTTTTTGATGACTGGCTTCTCTGCTATAGGCAATTTTTGGTTCTCTGTTCTGCAGCAGTTATTTAAGGGTCAGTATGATGCTGATTCCATTTCTTTTCTTCTTTTTCTCTGCCAAATTGTAAAGGGCAACGTTCTATCTTGTTTTTGCGTGATAGTTGTATTGTCGATGGTTCCTCTATTTATGTTCCCAACTTTGTACAGGGGAGTAGGAGGACTGTGTGTTTTGGGAAAGGGGCGCTCATGCCAGCCCTCTTTTTTGTGCAGGCAAATGCTTTGTTTATCCTTCCTTTTGAAAGTGTACTGTTTACTAATGAAACGATTTTCTATTGCCTAGTACTGAAAATTACCTTTTTATATATAATTCAAAATATCCTACAATAATTGTGCTTCTAATACAGTATGGTTTGAATTGGTAAATTCCATCTAGTTAAATGAATAAAATGCAAAAGTAAAAGTAAATTACAAGGAATAAAGGCCAATTGTGTAGGATTTCCTTTACCCTAGCTTTAGAAGTTCTCCGATAAAGCTCTGCTTTTCTTAATCTTCACGCCTAGCATCTTTGCCATTGAAGTATGAAGTCTGACTGATACTAATATTTAAAATAAAAAATAGAGTTTTGTTACAAATCGTTTGAGTATTTTTTAAAATTAGTTAATATATTTATTTATAGTAATACTTTTTTTTATAAATTCTTACTCGATAATTTCCTTGGACCTTCGAAGCGGCAGGGGATTTCCATTTCTATCAAGAACCCTGAGCACTCCCTCTTTATTACTTGTCCTACATTTCCATTATTATTGTAAATTGGCTCTCCGATGTGGATGAAAGCTTGAGGAGGGCTGCTAAAGAAGGAAATATTGTTGAATTATTTGCATCAATCCGAAGAGATGGAGATGTTTTGAGGCACATAGATGAGATGGAGTTCGTTGACACTCCGTTACACAAAGCTGCAGCTGATGGGTGCTTTGATTTTGCAATGGAGATAATGATCTTAAAGCCCTCGTTAGCCTAGAAGCTAAACCAAGAAGTCTTTAGTCCCATTCACCTTGCAGTGGAAAAAGGGCATAAGGAGTTGGCTGTACATCTCATGCAAAATGATAAAAGTCTTGTCCGTGTCAACGGGAGGAAGGGTGAGACTCCTTTACACCATGCAATAACTAAAGAACAAAACCTTGACCTCTTGGCCTGATTTCTGGAGGCTTGCCCTGAATGCATTTGAGATATGACAACCGCAAACCGGACTGCTTTGCACATTGCAACGGAAAGCAATAGATTAGAAGCTCTCCAACTCTTATACCGGATGCTTAGGAAGAGTGATGATTGTGGAGATGTGGTGAACCAGAAAGACAGGAATGGCGACACTGCCTTGCACATAGCTGCGCGCAATAATCAATCGCAAGTTAGATGTCATCCTTCTAACTACTTTTTCTTCTAGTAAAAAAGAAAAGAATTCTTTAATTTGGGATTGTAATTCATAGTCAATTGATTGTGGCTTTTATTTATGTCTCAAACTCTTAAACAGATTCTCAAACTGCTACTCAATTGCAAGGCTGATAAGTTTGCGACTAATCAGCTGGTTCAACGGCACTTTCTCTTGCAAACGAACTTAATAACAGAGAGCATTAATATTCTGCGTGGTTGGTCAAATGTAGGAGTTTTAAGCTTTCGATATAAGATGCGAAAACGAATTTCCAAGATTGTGACAAAGGCATCAGAAGTAATTTTTCAAGGTATGGACAGAATATCAAGCGAGGACCGCAATGCCTTACTAGCAATTTTAGGATTGCTTCTAACAGCTACCTACCAAGCCAGTATTAGCCCGCCTGGTAGTGTTTGGTGATCCTTCCTCAAACTCCGCTTCCACTGAAGGATATGATAAAAAAGAACCGGGAAAATGGGTCATGAACCAAATTGATTTTCTCATTGTCTATATTCCAGCCTGCACTGTCTTCATAGTATCGTTTTTCCTAACATTGGGCCTCCTTAAACCTTTTCCCCTTGGTTTCAGGACTGCCCTTCAAGTATTACTTGCATTGCTTGCTATATCCTTCAACGAATCAGTATCTTTCATAGTGCCAACTGATTTAGCGTCTCTAGTCATCGATATGCTTTCACTGATAGTTTTTATTTCAATGATGTTCAAGCGTATTGCTTACCGGTTATCAAAACTTAGTGTTTTCATTTTTGGATGCTGGTTATACCCTGGTTTGTCTGATTCATTAACGATAGGATCCTATTTAATTCTAGGGTGTTGGCTAGTCCTCGGTCAATATGATCCCTTTTGGATAGGAGCCGTTTTAGTTCTAGGATGCATTTCACTGATTTCAGCAATACTTTAGTTCTATTACATCTGGACGATAGTTTCTACGGTATCCTAATTGGTATTAGTTGGTTTGTTTCTATTTTGGATAGATGCAGTGTGATGAGAAGGTGGATTGACATGCCACCCCTCACGATATATAGACGCTAACGCTGAATGAAGCTCTAAAGATGGCCGCCACTGAATCTTCCTATTTCCAATTTTATATATCTATTTGTTGTACCACTGATAAATTCAATTGCTCCTACATAAGATCTTCTCCACATTTTAGTTTATCTTTTGTTCTATTAATTTCATTTGCTTATTATTTGTGCTGATGTATTATTATGAAATTAAAACTCCCATCTCAAATTGATTGACTTGTACAAAATTTTTAAAAAATTGACTTTAATATTTATTGTAAATTATTTTATGTATAGTATTGATAAACTATATAATATTTAATTTCAAACAGTAAATATATTATAAAAATCAATATGAAACAAAAAAAAAAAGGTAACAGTTTTGTTTTTTTGGTAGGCTTTACCCTTTAGGGAGCCCTTCCAGAAATTCTCAAAGGCCAGGGCCGAACCCAGGCCTGACGGTTATAACTTACAGATGCTCAAGATTCAATTTCTTTGACAAAAACATACTATAGACTGCTTAATTACAGAAATGAATAAAAAAAAATCAATGTGCATGCATAGGAATTTCTACTACCTTTGGATTAAATCAAATATGAACATGTTTGCTTAGCTATATGGATAAAAACAACATGAACTCTTAGTTATTGCGATGGTTTTTGTTTCTTTTGGCCAAGCTTAGGTATTGCAATTAAAATAAAAGAGTATGAGCACTTGTAGTTAATATAAGCACATGAGAGGGCTTTAATACGTGAGCAATGTAAGAACAAATATTTTGCTTTAAAAGAAAAAAGTTCAGTAGCAACGATAGGTGGAGTACATGTATTTCTTCTATTACTGTGTTTTTAGTCTTCTGGTAGTTGCTGTGCTAATTATAATAGCCACTCTCCAAGCTTCATTTAGTCCACCTGGAGGTGTTTTGGCAGGGAGATAACAGTAGTTCATCTACCTCAGAGGCTGTTAGCTCCAATACCCCCAAAATTATTAACGCCACTAGAGAAGGAAGTTCAATTTCACAAGCATTACCCTGTCAAGGGACAACAGTAATGGGAACTCTTCTATAATTATTTTGGGATGAAAGACTAGGGCAATTTCAATCCGACTTTCAAGATAACTTCTCATCGGGGATTTATATCATTTTATAATTATTTTTCATCTCAATTTTACAATTAATAAATTTTAATTATTTTTAAAACATGTACATTTATTAATCACAAAATATTTAATCGACTGTACTAGATTTATATATATATATATATATATATATATACACATGTAAAGATAAGTATGAAAAATCAACTTTTTTATTTAAAATTCAAAATATCCTACAATAATTGTGCTTCTAATATAATATGATTTAAATTGGTAAAGTCAATCTAGTTAAATGAATTAAAATGCAAAAGTTAAAGTAAATTGGAAGGAACAAAGGCCGATTGTATAAGATTCCTTTACCCTAGTTTTAGAAGTTCTCCAATAAAGAATGTAAAAGAGATGTTATACATGCTCTGCTTTTCTTAATCTGCACGCCTAGCATCTTTGCCATTGAACTATGGCCTATGGCTGATACTATTATTTAAAATAAAAAATAAAGTTTTGTTACAAATCCTTAGAGTACTTTTTAAAGTTAATTAATATATTTATTTATAGTAATACTTTTGTTATAAATTCTAATGTATTAGACAAATATATTACTTAATATTATAACTTTAAAAAAAAATTTTAAAGTACTAACTTTCTAAATCCGATAAATAATAATATAAAATTTACGATTAATGGCAAAAGCTGCATTAAAATATTTTGTGATCAGCATTCTTCCACATAATCTTTTTATTTGTAATATATATATGTGTGTGTGTATAATATATATATATTTCTTTTTGGAACACATGACATGTTTAATACCATCTTGGTTTAAAAGTACATTAATGTAAGGGGCAATGAAAATTGTTTAGGAGATTGCACATCAGCCAGAAGCAAAATTCAAAGCCAACCAATACTCAAAATTTTATGCTTGTTGTCGATCTTTATGGAGGCTAAAAGACCCTGACAGAGAATTTGAGAATATCTTAGCTTCCAAGATTGTTGCCAAAAAAAGTGAAGCAGACGAACACCCTTTAGTAGTTTATTTGTCAATGCATGGATAACCCTGTTGCAGCAGATTTTTACAGGCTTCATGGCTAGGGTATTGAGGGAAGCTGCTCGAGCAGGAAACATCGACGCCCTATACGAGCAATTTCAAGAAGATCCATACCTTTTGGAGACCATCGATGCGGTTCCTTTCATTGATACTCCTCTGCACGAAGCTGCAGCTGCAGGGCAAGTTGATTTTGCAGTGGAGATGATGAACTTGAAGCCATCGTTTGCCTCAAAGATTAATCCAGATGGTTTTACCCCATTACACCTTGCTTTGCAAAAACACCAAACTCAGTTACTATATGAGCTACTGAAAATCAACAAAGACCTGGTTCGAGTCAAGGGGAAAAAAGGTGTGACCCTTCTGCATTACGCAGCTGAACTAGGAGACATTGATCTTTTGGCTAAGTTTCTTGTAGCTTGCCCTCAATGCATCAAAGATGTGACTGTTGGCGGTAAAACTGCTCTGCATATTGCGGCAGAAAACAACCATGTTGAAGCGCTTGAAGTCTTGGCACGTTGGCTACGACGGACTCACAACAAAGATGGTGGATTCTGGGAAATTGAAGTCATGAACTGGAAAGACAAGGATGGCAACACAGTATTGCACGTAGCTGCAGCCAACAGCCAAAATCAAGCAGAGGCACGATCTAATAATCCTCTCTCATTAACTATACTAAATAAGTCTAAATTTTTTTTCCTTATGTTAACTTAATTTGTCAATAAACAGACATTTGTTTTTTCTTTTTTCTTATATGAATCTATGGAGCAGATGATAAGACTCTTGTTGGAATGTGGAATTCGAAGGAACATAATCAATTTGAATGGTTTGACGGCTCTGGATGTTTTACAATGCCAAGGGCAAGCCGACAACAGGAAGGCTGTGGACATTCTAAGACAGGCAGGAGGTTTAAATTCTTCCTCAATTCCAGAATCCACACCCTTGGCTGAGCTCTTTAGATCAAAGGTTGAATTTTCTGAGAGATTAATGATAATTGTAACTCGGGCCAGACTCAATATACCAAGTGACACACGCAATGCGTTCCTGGTACTAGCCGGGTTAGTAATAACAGCAACCTACCAAGCCATTTTCAACCCGCCCGGCGGTGTTCGACAAGCTGAAGCAGGTCCCACTCAGGTTCCGAGCGGAGCAGGTAGATCAGTTATGGATACAAATAGTTTTCTTTGGTTTTATGTTCCAAACACTGCAGCATTTCTCACCACACTTTTCCTTACGGTTCTGTTTCTGATAATTGGTCCTAATGGTGAATTGGTTCTCTTACCGCTGCTGCCATTGGTCATTTGCTATGTCATGTCGACGCTGGTCATAACCCCAACTGCAACGTTTACTTATTACATTTGGCTTACTTTGGTGATTGCTGTTGCTTCTGGGTGTTGGTTATTTGGGGCTCATCTATATTGGCTTCTGAAAATATGGAAGGTTAACAAGAGTTCGGGAGAACTCACCCTCTCAGTGTTATCTTAAGGGGTGGAAACATACACGTCCTCTAGCTTTGGCCTTTGCATAGATAGATGTTCTCAGCATAGAATGTTGAGATGAATTTAAAAATGGTGATTGAATTTATTGCGATTTTTCTAGAGAAATGTTCATTTTCATATCCCCTGGCGCCATCCATGGCATCCTTTCGCTAATTATTTCCATTATCATCATAATGTAAAACCGTTTACCCTTCAAATGCTTGTTTGCAATTTTGGGTTTGCATCTTGCTTAGGCTTGGACTAATAGGCTGGCCCAAGCTTTTCTTTTCTATTTTTTTTCGCTAAATAGTCCCATCTAATCTAACTCATAAAGCTCATAAGATTTTTCAAAAACTTATGTGTACTGTAAGGTACTATATAAAGTTTATATTTATAAGTGATAGATTTTTATATAACTTTTTTTATAATTAAATATTTTAATATTATAAAAAAACTCATTAACAACCCACTAAGCATGCTCAAATGCATAAAGACAAGCACGTATATAACAAAAATATCCAATTCTCTATATTGTCCTTTGTCTCAATTGAAGATAGGAGACGCTGGGAGGGAATTAAGAATCTTAATCCGCATCAGTTGAGTTTTGTCCAGGGCACTCAATGGGACTTTTGAATATCATATGGTCGCAAGTGCTATCCAGCCTTCAATATATATTTTAAAAACCAGGATAAAGTAATGAGAGAGAGTTGTCATCTTAGTGCTCCTAATTATTGAAAATTTTATAACATATACTACTTTTTTTTCCAAGAGAACTCCTTTATTCTACCTTTTCTGTTTTTTAATCTTTCCCGGTTGACTAAAATTAATTGACTAAACGGCACCCACGTTTTTCCTTGTAAGTTCGTCAAGGTACCGCTATGCATCCTCTCTTTACTCTTTCAATTGCTGTTTCAACTACACTCTAATTAGCCAAAGCCCTCACTACCTATCAATTTATCGTTGTTCTAAGCCTTCTCATCTCACTGTGATTACCGGATGGATGGCAGCTGCTCAACTCTTTATTTTTAAGTGAATTTCCTCCATGCTTTCTTAATTACACTTTTCTGTTTTCGGCCTGTCATTGTAATTTCGCTAATCTTGTTATGGAAGAAAGTTTGAGGAGGGCTGCTCAAGAAGGAAACATCGTTGAATTGTATGCATCAATCCAAAGAGATGGAGTTTGTCAACACTCCATTACACATAGCTGCAGCTGAAGGGGGCATTGACTTTGCAATGGAGATAATGATCTTAAAGCCGTCATTTGCTAGGAAGCTAAACCAAGAAGGCTTTAGTCCCATTCACCTCGCAGTGGAAAAGGGGCATAAAGAGCAGGCGTTACAACTCATGCAAAATAATAAAAATCTTGTCCGTGTCAAAGGGAAGCAAGGTGAGACTCCTTTCCACAATGCAATAACGAGAGAACAAAATCTTGATCTCTTAACTAGATTTCTGGAGGCTTGTCCTGAATGCATCCAAGATATGACAACTAAAAACGAGACTCCTTTGCACATTGCAACGGGAAACAATAGATTAGAGGCTCTTGAACTCCTCTGCCGGATGCTTAGGAAGAGTGACTATTGTCAGGATGTGGTGAACCAAAAAGACAGGAATGAAGACACTGCCTTGCACATAGCTTGACGAAATAATCAACCCCAGGTCGGATCTCATCCCTCTAACTAATTTTACTTTTACTAAAAAATGAATGGATTCTGTAATTGGTATTGTATTTCATGGTCAATTGATTGTGGCTTTTATTTATGTCTCAATACTCTCAATCAAGCAGATGCTCAAACTGCTATTAAACTGCAAGGCTGATAAGCTTACAACTAATCAGGCTGGTTCGACGCTGGCTATTGCCCACGAACTTAATAACAGAGAGAGCGTTAATATTCTGCGTGGTTGGCGGAGGGCAAGAGTTCAAGAACAAATGTTTAAGACTGTGACGAAGGAATCAGAAGTAATTTTTTTGGGTATGGACAGTATATCAAGCAAGGACCGCAGTGCTTTACTAGTAATTTTAGGATTGCCTCTAACAGGTACCTGCCCAGCCAGTATTAGCCCGCCTGGTAGTGTTTGGCAAGGTGATAGCTCCTCAAACTCCAATTTCACTGTAGGATATGATCAAAAATTTCCGGGTACATCGGTCATGGATGAAGTTGATTTACTTCAATTTTATATTCCAGCCTATACTGTCTTCATAGTAGCGTTTTTCCTAACATTGGGTCTCCTTAAACCTTTCCCTCCTGGCTTCAGGACTTCTCTTCAAGTACTTCTTGCATTTCTTGCTATATCCTTCGACCAATCAATAACTTTCATATCGCCAACTGATTTAGCATATCTAGTCATCTGTACATTTTCAACATTGGTTTTTATTTGTACGATGTTCATGTGTATTGCTTACCGAGTATAAAAAATTAGCGTTTTAATTCTAGGATGCTGGTTAGCACCTGGTATGTATGGTCCATCCTGGATAGGAACCCTTTTAATTACGGAGTTCTGATTATTTCTCGGTCTATATGATCTATTTTGGATAGGATCCATTTTAATTCAAAGATGCATTACAGCAATATTTGAATTTTATTACATCTTGATTGTAGCTATAATAGCTCCAATGTTGGTCTGTTTTTACTTGTTCTGTTTCTATTCTGGTTAGAAGTAACACGATGAGGACGTTGGTTGACATCGCACCCCTCAAGATATACGGACACCTAATGTTCAATGAAGACATAAAAAGATGGCTGCCCCTGGATCTAGATATTTCCAATTCCCGGTTCTGTATCTTTATTTGTTGTATCACAATGTACCACCCATAAATTCAGTTCCTCCTGTATAAAATCATCTCTACTTTTTAGTTTACCTTTTGTTTTACTTTATTTCGTTTATAATTTGTGCTCATATGTTATTAATATTCTTTTTGTTTTAAATTAAACTTTACGTTTTCACTTATCATAAAAATTTTGACAAAAAATATTAGCATTTATTGTAAATTATTTTATGTATAGTATTTTTTAAAAAAATTTATCTTTAAGTAATAGACTTTGGGGTTAAGGTTTTTTTTATTTTTGTTGTCATTTACTTCTGTTGGTGTGGAGGGGATCCAGACTTGAGATCCCAAAGAGTATTATCTTGGGCCCTGCGCAGAGGGGGAGGGAGGGGGAGCTAGCAGGGGCCCCCGCCCTTCCCAAAGATGTTAAAAGTTTATAATTTTTTTTATTTTGTTTTAAATATTTATAATTTTACTCTTAATTGTACACTGCTACTTCTGCGGGCCAGGCCTTGGTGCCACCACAAGTCTCCTGTAACAGGGCCGGGGACTTGATGTCTCCATATAGGGAAGAAAATCACTGGCAACGTAACTGTTCGGGTTGTTAATAGGTTAAGTAGTATTATAATTAAAATAATAATACTAATTGAAAATTTTTTATTTAAATATATTAGAAAAGTATTAAAAATAAATTCAATATAATTTTATTTAAAAAATTATTAAATATCATCATTAGTAAAATTATGTTATTATTATTATAATACCCCTCACAAAATAAATCAATAAAATACTTTTTGAAAATAAAGTAGATATATTTTAATTAGTGTCAGATTACGTTATCACATTTAAAAGAAAATCAATCAATTTTACCTTATTGTATTTTAAAAAAAAAACAATCAATTAATCTTATCATGTTTTAAAATAAAAATAATCAATTTTATCTCAATACGTTTAAAAGAAAAGGCAAAAAACTCATGTTAGTTTATTTCATTGGATTCAAACGATAGGCAATCAAAAGAGCTTAACACCAAGGAAGAAGAAAGACAGAGGAAACAGAAAATTATTCAAGGGATTTCTGATTAAAATATGTTTAGGGTTGTATTTCATAGTTTGGATACAAAAATTTCAAATTATTTATATGTTTTAAAATTTTATTTAAACCCAATACTTTTTCGATGACTTTCTGGTGGCATAATGAGTACCAATGGAAAGGTCTTGAAATATCTTTTCAATGGTTTTTGTAGCATTTTGTTTGGTCTTACGGTTAGGAATGTAAGAATTTTTGAAATTAATTGAAAATTTAGTTTTTAACAGTTTTAACAATCCAACTTTGAATAACCAGAACTCCATATTCCGGTAATATTTTTGATCGTTTCTTTGAGGGTTTTTGTAGTATAAAATGAGATGTTTAATTTGGTGTCAATGGCTTGGCTAGGAGCTTCCCGTGTTAAGAGAATTAAAACCTCAAAGTAAGCTCGTTGACAATGAAAATCTAAAAGTCTGAGTATTTCTGTGATGATTTTGAGAATTTTGGCTTTCGAAACTTGAGAATTTTGTGTTCTTTTTAATCAAAAAAAATTTTGGTGTTATAGTATGATATGAATACTTCATATTGGTATTGATTTTATCGCTGAAAATAATTCGGGTTAAAAGTTATAAGAGCTTAAATTAAGCCAAATGGCCATCTAGATTCTAAAAATTTCAAAAAATAAAAAAAATTAATTTTTTTAAAATATGATATTAATTAATATGTGATAAATTCTGTTATAAACTTCATAAATATTGGATATGTGATTTCTACTGTATTTTTATATCTAAAAGTATATATATTTACATTTTATAAATTTATTTCTTAAATTAGTATATTTTATTAAAATATCAAAATTTAATGAAAAATTATAAATATGATTTTTTTATGAATGAAATTAGTGTGATCTTTCTATTAGGAATTAAAAATCCTTCCCGATTTTATGATTTAAGTTTAAATTCTCAACTTTATTTGAAATTTTATTAATTCAAAAATATATATAATAATAAAAAATTATCTTATTAATTGAAAATGTTTTTAAATTATAATAGATGTCGCTATACATTCTAAGTGCTTAGGATGGCCAATGGAAGTCACCTTGTAGGATTTGTTTGCAAATTCAGTTCTGATTTTGTATGTATTTTCTTGCTATATTAGACAACTAGGAGGATTATCTAATTTGCTGCTTGAAAGTAAACTTGACAAAATTAGGCAAGTGACCAATATCCCTTCGGTGTTTTCACATCTTAAAAAAATTAACCTCAATGTGAATTTGTATATGATATATGATATTTTGTCATATGATTTATTAAAATTGGGTTGAGCATGCAAAATGTATATGTATATAAGTTTTATGTATTAGATTTAGAATGTGCCTTATGCAAAGCGTGATTTCTTATTTTGAAATTTGTATATAACTTTGTATAATGTATACATATATGTTTTTGTGAATATAAACATAAATATTTAGTCTGAAATAAATATGCTTTTGAGGTGCATGAGATATACTTGAGAAAGTTGATATACTGTTTTATGAAATTTGGGTAATCTAAAAATATATGTTTTTGTTTTGTCTCCTAGTATGGCTATGCTCTAACCTTGTCAATGGGGGTTAAATGTTGACTATGTCGACATGTATTCTGTTATTAGAGATTGATCTCTCAACCGCACCACCGATTACAGAATAATGGCACTTATGATATCTGTTCAGTGCAACCAATAGTTACTTTTGATATATTTCTGACCCGTGCCACCAGGGTTAATCATGGATTTATTTTTGACCTATACCACAGGGGTTAAGTGTGGTTGTAACCTGTTACAGAAGACTATTAAAATTTAAAATATTTGTGAAATATGTTTGTTCTGTTATTTGAAAGTAGAAATTTTAAAGTATTTGATTCTAAATAAGATTACCTAATAATTTATTTTGATATTTATATTAATGACATTTTGGTCTAAATGTTTTAAGTATGCTTAATCCGACTGAAGGGATGTTAGTTACTTGTTGAGTAGTTGGACTCACTTCTTCCTTCAAATTTTTTTTCAGGTTATGATTTGGTCAACTACGCAGAAATTTCGGAGAGTGATGTTTAATCTAGCAGTATTTAAATTGTTTAGGATTTATTTAAATATTATGAACATTGAACTGTCTTAATTAGTATTCAGACTTCTATCTTGACATAATAGCCTTATGGTTTTGTAAACTTAATTTTGAATATTGTCGAATTATGATCTTTTGAATTTTCTATCAATAGATTTGGTTTTATGAATCACTATATTCTTCAAGTATTTTAGTTTTTTTTAGATAGTGTTATAAGGTATATGTATTAAAACCTTCCATGTTTGTAAGATTACATCTTACAAGTATGTGGCGTCTATCGTGCCTCGAGTTAGAGGCATGACAATTTTTCAAAATTTGAGTCTTGTAAAATAATTTTTTATATTTTAAAATATTTTTTCATAACTTATTTAGACAAAAACTTGTTAAAAATTATTACTCATTTTTCAATAACATATTCAAAAACTAACAATTTGACAAATTTCTATTCATTGATCAAAATTAAGTATAAATATTTACAAATCACATAAAATTAAATAATCAAATAATATATTTACAAAATAAATAAAAAAATTCATAATTTCAAGATATTGTTTAATAAGCCATACTATTTTCTATTAGAAAGATTTTTTTTGGTCCCAAATTATTAAATTAATCAAAAAATATTTACACATAAAATATTTAAAAACTTTATTTATGTTGAAAATTATTTACAATTGAACAAATAAAATATAGATGAGTTGCTTTAAAAAAAATAAAAAATGCAAACAAAGATTAGGAAGAGAAGTTTCTCTGCAAGTCTTAAAAGTAATATTTGAATTTTTGAAAAGGAAGAGTATAGTTTAAGTTTTAATTTTTTTAATAAAATTTTAAATTATAATTTTTTTAATTTTTTAGTATATAAATTATTTTTTTAATAAATTTACTTTTATCAAAAAAAATTTATCTCACTTTTTATTAAATTATAAAAAAAATTATTGAATTTTTTATTGTTATTAATTATGTAAAATTCTAAATAAATAATATATTTAAAATAAATTTTTAACAATTGAATGACATCACGTGACACCACTTATATAGGTGGGTCCGCCAGTGATTGTCAGCTAGAGCCCTCCCTGTTAAGGCTGAGGCTCTAGACGCCTTTATTCCTTAGCTTTTTTTAGGTGTCTTTTGAACCTTTGATTTTATTAATCAAATAAGCAAATAAAAGGGGAGAATGAGAGCACAAAGGAAGTATGCATCTGATTCATACGCGGCACTAAAGTTGAAGGAACTTTATATTGAAATAATCATGCTACAAAATTGGATAAATTTGCAGATAAATAACTATTTAGGACCCCAACACTTTATTAAGTCTAATGTTGAATGTAGAGCCAATCCTCATTTTGATATCACTTTTAACATGGTGTCGGTTTCTTATCAATTTATTAATAGAAGTTGACATTGGAAATTGATATGTTGTTAGTTTCGTTGGCAGCTACCACCGGGTAAAATTTGCACGTGTAATTATCTACGTAATCAAGTTCTTTGTTGTTTTTTGTCTTTTTAATTTTCTCATTTTTAAATGTAGTTTGACTAGAATTAATTAGATTAGTATATCTAATTAATTCTAATTAAATATAATTAGATTAGTATATCTTGATTTATAAATCAAGATAACAGCAATCAATATCCAAGATTTTTAATTAATTCTAATTAACGAATCTGCCAAGAATTTTGCTTCCTCAATATCCAAGCCTAGACCCATGGCTAAGCTCTATAAATCAAAGGCTGAATTTTCTAAAAAATTAATGATGATTGTAACTCAGGGCCAGACTCAATATATCAAGTGACACACAATGCATTCCTAGTACAAGTAAGGTTGGTAATAACAGCAATCTACCGAGCCATTTGTAACACGTCGGATGGTGTTCGACAAGCCAAGCAGGTTCTAGTGAGGTTTCAAATGGAGCAGGCAAATCAATCATGGATCCAAATAGTTTTCTTTTGTTTTATATTCAAAACACTGCAGCATTTCTCATCGTGCTTTTCCTTATGATTCTGTTTCTAATAAATGGTCTTTTCAGCGAAGTGGTTCTTTTTGTTGAAGTTAATGCTTACATATATCAAGTGGACAAAATGACAAGTGACAATCTACTTGGATATCATGCATGTTTGTATGTGTTTTACTTAGTGTTGAAGACCACTATGTGGAGTTATGTATGTCACTATGATAATCATGTTTTATACTTATTTCTTATGTATTAACAAATGTTATATCTATTGATAATATGCGTTAATGAAGTTGTGTATATATATATTGAATATGAATGAAATTATTGTGGCCTTTTCTCTTTGTTCATCTTTGTTTAAGAGATATAAAATAGAGGTTGTGTTATAGCAGTCATTTACTCTCTTTCTCTCAAAACACAACATGGTATCAACTCTCAATTTGAGTTCTTAGGGGACCAAAACTCTAAATATCACCACAAAACCCTCCAAGCAACAACCCACCCTTAAAGCATGGCAAATACCAGTATCTTCTCTCTTTAAACATCACCATTAAGGGAGTTTGAGGTCATGAAGATGAAGGAAAATGAAACTTTGAAGTACTGCAAAGATGAGGTAATGCAAATAACAAATCGGGTGAGATTGTTGGGTGAGAATAATCTACAAAAAAATGTTGTGAAGAAGGTTTCAGAAAACGCCTTGAGTGCAAAATTCAAAGGCAAAGTCAAGAGTAACCCAACACCAAGAAAGAAACCTAGTGAGTCAAAGGAGAAAGAAAAGAGAGGTCATCAACAAAACAAGTTTCAGCTCAAGAAGAACAAGTTTCAAATTTGTTTACACAAGCAAGGAACAATAGCATAGACTACTTTTGAAGTTGAGTATATCATAGATGTTATAGCTGCAAACCAAGCTACATGGATGAGGAAAGTACTCCTCCATTTTGGAATGCCTCAAACAGAACCAACTGAGTTGTTTGTGGATAATAAATTGACAATTGTTACTGTCAAAAATCCAGTCTTCAATGGAAGAACAAAAACACATCAGTGTCAAATATCATCTATTGAGTGATGTTGAAAAATGTGATGAAGTGCTTATTCATCACTTCAGTTTTGAAGAATAGTTCACTGACATGTTGACCAAATCACTGAGGTAGCCAAAGTTCAGCTATTATAGAGATTAACTAAAGGTTCTCCAAGCAATCATTAAGGGAGAATGTTGAAGTTAATGCTTGCATGTATCAAGTGGACAAAATGACAAGTGACAATCGATTTAGATATCATGCATGTTTATATATGTTTTGCTTGGTGATGAAAACCACTACGTGGAGCTATGCATGTCACTATGATAATCATGTTTTACACTTGTTTCTCATGTATTAAGAAGTGTTATATCTATTGATAATATGTGTTAATGAAGCTGTGTATATATATATTGACTATGAATGAAACTAGTGTGGTCTTCTCTCTTTGCTCATCTTTGTTTAAGAGATATAAAATCGAGATTGTGTTATAGGGGACATTTACTCTCTTTCTCTCAAAACACAACATATCGTTGCTGCAAAGTTTACTTATTTCATTTGGCTTACTTTGGTGCTTGCTATTGCATCTGGGTGTTGGTTATTTGGGGCTTATCTATATTGGTTGATGAAAATAAGGAAGGTTAATAGGAGTTCAGGAGAACTCAACGTCTTAGGGTTATCTTGAAAGGGACGGAAACATACACATCCTTTAGCATTGGCCTTTGCATAGATAGACGTTTTCAGCATAAAATGTTGAGATGAATTTGACAATTATGATCGAATTTTTTGTGGTTTATTCAAGAATGTTCATCTTCATATCTCCTGCCATTCATGGCATCCTTTTGCTAATTATTTCCGTTTTCATCAAGAAATAAAAACGTTAACTTCAAATGCTTGTTCATAATTGGGTTCATGTCTTGCTTAGGGCTTCTTTTTTTTCTGTTGAATGGTCAGATCTACTCTAAATCAACAAGTTCCAAAGGTTTTTTAAGATATTTTTTAAACACAAACACAGGATCATCGGTTGATTGCATAAGTTGACATTAAAAACGCATCACTTACCGCTATAACCATATAATTATTTTATAATAACTTTATAATCATGTAAAATTTATCAAATATTAATATAAAGTTTATATCTAAGGAATAGATTTTTACATGATTTTTCCTTATAATTAAAATATTTAATATTATAAAAAAATTCCCATTAACTACCCACTAAGCCTAAAGCCTACTCAAATGCAAAAACACAAGCACGTTTATGATAAAAATTTACACTTTTCTACTTCTTCCTTTGTTCAATTGATCCCTTGAAGATGAGAGACACTAAGAGGGAAGAATGTAAGAAGAAAAAAATTTATCTTAATCCTTATCAATTGATTTTTCTACCATACTTTTATTGTTAAGTAAATTTGGATAAGTTGAGTTCCGATGATTGAATGGGATATAGCCACAAGTGCTATCCAGCTTTCAATAGATATTTTGAAACCAGAATAAAGTAGAGACAGCGAGATCCTTTCAGCGAAGAGTACTTTGTCTCCACGACTACTTTTGTTATGCCTTTTCTGTTTAGTCACCTTTCCTGATTGACTTTAATTGACCGACACAACAATGTCCTGTGCACCCTCTCTTTACTCTTTTAATCAATTACCGTCAGTGGCCTTACGATTGCCTGTCAATTTATCGTTATCCTAAGCCCTCTCTTCTTACTATGTTTACTGGATGGAGGGGACCTGCTCAACTTTTTTTTTGATTATGTGAAACCAAGCCGAATGTCTTCAATGCTTTCTTAGTTTTATGTGCTTAATATCTTCTTCTATTTTCAGCAAGTCATTGTAATTTGGCTCCCCTGATATGGATGAAAGTTTGAAGAGAGCTGCACAAGAAGGAAATATTGTTGAATTATATGCATCAATCCAAAGAGATGGAAATATTTTGAGGCACATCGATGAGATTGAGTTCGTTGACACTCCATTACACATAGCTGCAGCTCAAGGGTGCATTGATTTTGCAATGGAGATAATGATCTTAAAGCCCTCATTCGCTAGGAAGCTAAACCACGAAGGGTTTAGTCCCATTCACCTTGCGGTGGAAAAGGGGCATAAAGAACTGGCGCTACATCTCATGCAAAATGACAAAAACCTTGTTCGTGTCAAAGGGAAGCGGGGTGAGACTCCTTTGCACTATGCAATACCAAGAGAACAAAATTTTGATCTCTTGGCCAGATTTCTTGAGGCTTGTCCTGAATGCGTCCGGGATATGACAACCACAAACCAGACTGCTTTGCATATTGCAACGAGACACAATAGATTAGAGGCTCTTGAACTCCTATGTCGGATGCTTAGGAAGAGTGACTATTGTGAGGATGTGGTGAACCAGAAAGACAGGAATGGCGACACTGCCTTGCACATAGCTGCGCGCAATAATCAGTCCAAGGTCCGATCTCTTCCCCTCTTAATTAGTTTTACTTTTATCAAAAAAGAATGGATTAATTCTTTAATTTGGGATTGTATTTCATGGTCAATTGATTGTGGCTTTTGTTTGTGTCTCAAACTCTCTATCAAACAGATGCTCAAACTGCTATTAAAATGCAAGGCTGATAAGCATGCGATCAATCAAGCTGGTTCAACAGCACTGGCTGTTGCAAACGAACTTAATAACATAGAGAGCAGCAATATTTTGCATGGTTGGGGAAGTGCAAGAGTTTTGAACTTTAAATATAAAATTCAGAAACAAATTGTCAAGTATGTGACAAAGGCATCAGAAGTAATTTTTCAAGGTATGGACAGTGTCTCAAGTGAGGATCGCAACGCCTTACTAGTAATTTTAGGATTGCTTCTAACAGCTACCTACCAAGCCAGTATTAGCCCGCCTGGTAGTGTTTGGCAAGGTGATGGCTCCTCAAACTCCAATTCCACTGTAGGACATCATGAAAAATTACCAGGCAAATCGGTCATGGATCAAGTTGATTTCCTTACTTTTTATATTCCAGCCTATACTGTCTTCATAGTAGCGTTTTTCCTAACATTGGGCCTCCTTAAACCTTTCCCCCATGGTTTCAGGACTTCTCTTCAAGTACTACTCGCATTTCTTGCTATATCTTTTGACGAATCAATAAATTTCATAGCGCCAACTAATTTAGCATATCTAGTTATGTGTTTGTTTTCAACGTTGGTTTTTGTTTTAATGATGGTCATGTGTGTTGCTTACCGGGTATCAAAAATTAGCGTTTTATTTCTAGGGTGTTGGTTAGTGCCTGGTCTGTATGGTCCATTTCAGATAGGATCCTATTTAATTATAGGGTGCTGGTTGTTCCTTAGTCTATATGATCTATTCTGGTTAGGATCCACTTTGATTGTAGGATGCGGTTTAATACTACAACGGTTTCATTACATCTGGATGGTTGTTGCTATAGTTCTAGTACCCTTGGTATTACTTGCTTTGTTTCTATTGTGGATTGAAGTAGTGCGATGAAAACGTGGGTTGACATGCTACCCCTCACAATATATGAACGTTAAAGCTGAATGAAGCTTTAAAGATGGCCGCCACTGCATCTACTACATATTTTTTATTTCCAGTCTTATATATCTATTTGTTGTATCATCAATAAATTCAGTTCCTCTTACATAAACTCTTCTCCACATTTTGCTTTATCATTTCATCTACTTTCTTTTGCTCATAATTTTTGCTGATGTATTATTATGAAATTAATACTCCTCCTATCTCAAATTGAAAATTCACATTTGACTGGCACAAAAATATTGACCATAAATTATTTTAAGTATATTATTGATAAACTATATAATTTTTAATTTCAAAAAATAAACATAAATATATATAATAAAAAATAATATGAAACAAAAAAAAGAGCTATAACTTATAGATGCTCAAGATTCAATTTCTTTCACAAAATCACACTATTGCTTAATTACGGAAAAAAAAAAGATCAAATATCCAGACATTTTTAAGTTTTAATCAAAATTACTTTTCAAAAAAAAAATTTAATCAAAATTTAATGAAAGTTTATTAATTTGAGAAATTGATATTCCGTCTCAAAAAAATATTTATTATTGAACATATAAGTCCAATCATTAGGCCTTACCACCCATGTCAAGCTTATTCTGTTTTTTTTTGCTCTTTCCCTGTTGTATATAATTGAGTGATTAAACAAGTTTTCAATAAGTTAAGGTCCATCCATTAAAAAAGTTGAGGTCCATGACATCCAAATGAAAATTTAAAACTATTGCATCTAGAACAGGATTAAATTAAATATTAAGTATTTGAAAAATTCAGAGAAAGATTATTCACATTTTGTTATCTTATTGGTTCGAAATAATTGGATGAGAGAAGATTTTATAATAATTCTCCCTAAATAGAAAATCCAAAAAATGAAATCAAAATCATGAAAAATTATTAGATAAATCATTCTTTATCACTGTTAGTTATAAATTGGACAAATTAAAATATAACACTTAAAAGTGATCCCTTGAAGATGAGAGATGCTAGGAGGGAAGAATGTAAGAAGAAGAATGTTAGAAACCTAATGGGTCAAACACATCAAGTGACATGATTGAAATTAAATAAGGATAATTAATTAAGTTGGACTTATTAGAAAAAAATCAAAATAAAGTGAATGTTGAGTTTTAGGTTGACTAGAATTCTAGATCTTATTTGATTAGGATTTTTTGTTTGTATACAATATTAAGTAGTTGTATGGTTTTAAACTTCTTATTCCACATCGAATCTTAATCACATTATACTTTGGACTTTTATACTATAAAAGTGGATTTTTAGGCTTTAGAATTGCAAGTAGTGCTTTGAGAGCTCAAGAGAGGGAACATCTTGTAACTCTATCTTTTGCTCTAGGTGGAGCTAGAGTGGTTTGAGTGAATGTTCTTGGGAGGTTATTGAGGAAGAGTGTGCAAGGGATCTTGGGTTGTTTTGGGAAACCATAAAGGTCAATTTATTGTACTTTAAATTCTCAATAATAGAAGAACAGTTTCACTCTGTGGACGTAGGCAAGAGGCCGAACCACGTAAATTTTTGTATTTTTCTGTTTGCTTATTTTCTCTGAATTTTATCTTTGTTGATTCTTGGACAATTTCCACAATAAACTGGTATCAGAGCTTCGGGTTCGGTAAATTCAAGATTCAACAAGGATGTCAAAAGTTACTAGTTCTATGAATTTTTCAATTGAGAAGTTTGATGGGAAGACTAGTTTCACGCAGTGGCAGAGAAGGATGAAAGATCTCCTTGTGCAGCAAGGTTTAATGCGCCCCTTGCTAGAAAAGGAGGAAGGGCAACCAGATGACATGAAAGATGTTGAATAGGGAGAGTTGGAGCAAAGGTGTGTGAGCACTATTTGGCTTTGCATTGGAGATAATGTGTTTAATCATGTTATTGATGAGGATTCTGCTATAAGATTATAGGCAAAGTTAGAGAAAATTTACTTGACGAAAAGTCTTTCTAACAAGTTGCAGCTTAGGCGAAAGTTGTATCGCTTAAAGATGGAGGAGAATGGAGACCTCATGAAGCATATGAATGAATTCGATGGAATCATTGATCAGTTGAAGAAGGTTGATGTCAAGGTGGAGGAAGAGGAAAATGCACTATTGTTCTTGGCTTCGTTTCCAGATTCCTATGAGGTATTTGTGGAATCTCTTATATGTGGGATGGATACAATAATGTTAGAACAAGCACAAGCAACGTTAATGTCTCGTGAAGCCCGAAAGAAAAGTAAACAAGGGGATAGAGATCTAAATGGCTTGGCATTAGTAATTGAGGCTAATAGAAGGAAGTCAACTGGTAAGGGATCTAAGGGTGGCAAGTCTAGATCCAACAATGTTCAATGCTTTAAATGCAAAGGGTATGGGCATATTAAAAGGGATTGTCCTACAAAAGGGGATGAAAGTAACGAGAACAAAGGTGAGTGTGCTTTTGTTGTTGAAGGTGATGATTGTGATGTCCTTACAATTTAAAAAAATATGGATGAAAATTCTGATTGGTATTTAGATTCTGCTTCTGCTACTCACATATGTTATCAAAAGGATTGTTTTGATTTACTTCAAGAAGGGGTGGCTGAGAATTTGACTTTGGGTAATAAGTCAATAGTGAAGGTCATGGGTCTTAGAATGGTGAAAATCAAAATGTTTGATAGGGTTGTGCGCTCTTTGGGTGGTGTGTCCTATGTCCCAAAGATGTGTAAGAATCTAATATCATTGAGCCTGTTAAACTCCAAAGGGTATGGATATTCTACTTGTGATGGAGTAGTAAAAGTCACACAAGGCGACATGGTCCTGATGAGGGGGAATTTGCATAATGGCTTGTATCATCTAGAATGTAAGGCCTCAAAAGGATGGGAACAGTGCACAGGGGATGGTAGCTACCAAAGTGAGATTTCAGTTGCCGAGGAGGTGATGAAAGGTTCCCATGGTGTAGACGATGGTGAAAGGACAAAAAATCTTACCAGTAGTGAATTGGAAGGGTCGTCGAGGTCCATTTTCGAAGTCAATTAGTGCCATTGACTTGACGGCTACACAGGTGCATTGGCCGTTTTGTGGAATCAAGTGTTGGACCATGCTTGATTCGGTATGTGTAGTCGTAGTAATTATAAAGGCCAATGATTTAGAAAGTCTTATACTTGGAGAATTGTTCAAGGTGTTGGAAAGTAGGTAGAGTTAGGAAGTTGCAATTAGGTGCGACTAGTGGAAGAGGTTTAAGGAGTTTGAATTCAAGTCAAAGGTAGAGATTTGTTGAGTTTTAGGTTGACTATAATTCTAGATCTTATTTGATTAGGATTTTTTATTTGTATACAATATTAAGTAGTTGTATGGTTTTAAACTTCTTATTCCACATCGAATCCTAATCACATTCTACTTTGGACTTTTATACTATAAAAATGGATTTTTAGGCTTTAGAATTGCAAGTAGTGCTTTGAGAGCTCAAGAGAGGAAACATTTTGTAACTCTATCTTTTGCTCTAGGTGGAGCTAGAGTGGTTTGAGTGAATGTTCTTGGGAGGTTATTGAGGAAGAGTGTGCAAGGGATCTTGGGTTGTTTTGGGAAACTATAAAGGTCAATTTATTGTACTTTAAATTTTCAATAATAGAAGAACAGTTTCACTCCGTGGACGTAGGCAAGAGGCCGAACTACGTAAATTTTTGTGTTTTTCTATTTGCTTATTTTCTTTGGATTTTATCTTTGTTGATTCTTGGGCAATTTTCACAACAGTAAAAAATTAATTAAATTCACAGAGATTTAATTAAATTAAAATACATATGCTATATATAAAGTTATAACTTAGTCTAGCTATATAAATATGTTATGTTAGTAAATTAAAACTCAAAACCTCCAATCACTTATCAGTCGTTTCATAAAATAAGAAAAGAAAAATAGTTTTCCTTATCTGACAAAAAAAAGATTCGGTAAGAATTTTGGTCTTTTTGTTTTAGAAACAAAATTTGCTAGTACAAGTAAAAAATCATACTTTTGAGAAGGTCTTATTTGGTCATTGTATGGATTACTGTTAGAGACCAAACACTTGAGTGACTGAAGTTTTGACAAATCTTAAAGGTAAAGAAGAAAAGATTTTGATTTACTTAGACTCTTGATTACAATATTTAGAGTAAGATATATAACTCTTACTTATGAATATTCATAATTAAATTAAAAATTACATTAAAAACACAAATATTGATCTTATAGAATTTGATCGTTTCTCTGATTAAATACTAGTTTATTATTCCGTTACATTATATTTTTAATTTCTTGATTATTTTCATATTTGAGTATGAGATCGAATCTCAGTATTAATATCATTTTTTATTTTCAGCACGTCATTGTAATTTGGCTCTCCTTGATATGGATGAAAGTTTGAAGAGAGCTGCACGAGAAGGAAATACTGTTGAATTATATGCATCAATCCAAAGAGATGGAAATGTTATGAGACACATCGATCAGATGGAGTTCGTTGACACTCCATTACAAATAGCTGCAGCTCAAGGGTGCATTGATTTTGCAATGGAGACAATGATCTTAAAGCCGTCTTTCGCTAGGAAGCTAAACCAGGAAGGCTTTAGTCCCATTCACCTTGCAGTGGAAAATGGGCATAAAGAGCTGGCGCTACATCTCATGCAAAATGACAAAAATCTTGTTCGTCTCAAAGGGAAGCGGGGTGAGACTGTAATGGACTGACTAAACAAGTTTTCAATAAGTTAAGGTCCATCCATCAAAAAAATTAAAAAAGTTGAGGTCCAGGACATCCAAATGAAAATTTCATATTATTACATCTAGCACCGAATTAAATTAAATATGAAGTATTTGAAAGATTTGGTGATAGATTATTCACACTTTGTTATCTTATTGGTTCAAAATAATTGGATGAGAGAAAATTTTATAATAATTCTCCCTAAATAGAAAATCCCAATAAATGAAATCAGAATCATGAAAAATTATTAGATAAATCATTCTTTATCACTGTTAGTTATAAATTAGACAAATTAAAATGTAACACATAAAAGTGATCCATTGAAGAAGAAGAAAATTTATCCTAATCCTTATCAGTTGATTTTTGTACCATACTTTTATTGTTAACAATTATATATTACAATAGTATTAAGTAATTTTTAACAAGTTGAGGTCCAGGGCATTCAACGGGACGCGTTGAATATTATATAGCCCCAAGTGCTATCCAGCATTCCTCCATATTTTCCCTCATTCATGCCGGCAGCTCCTGTTGTTTTTGTTTTTACGAGCTCTCTCTGCAACCAGGAAATGGTTGTCTGTTCTGGTTGTCTTCAAGTTTCAGCTTCTGGTTTGGCTGTTTTGCTGTGACTATCTTCTTATCGGATGTTACTTATGTTTTCTCAATTTATAGCTCCGCCATTGTATGTGGATATTATTGTCAGCATCTTGGTGATTGTTAGTGTTTATCCAGCATCTGTGATTGTTGTTCTCTAAGTTGTTCTACCAGCTTGTTGTCATGTTGATTTTTGCTGGTACTATTATCTTGTGCATGCTTCTGTCATTTGAGTATCTGTACTGTTTTTTGGATCAGGTTATTGCTGATTCCTCACCGCTTCATTCAGCTTGTTAATAAAATCCGCATCATTTTTGGCTGAGAAAAAAAGAAAAAATTAGAGACAGCCAGAGTTGTGATCTTAGTGTATAGTATTTTGTTTCCACCAAAACTAATTTCGTTGCTGCCTCTTCTGGTTTTTCAACTTTCCTGATTGACGGTAATTGACTGACTCAATAGCATCGAGCTTTTACCTGTAAGTACGTTGAGGTTCTCTTTACTCTTTTAATCAATTACCTATAAATTTATCATTATTCTAAGCCTTCTCATCTCACTATGTTAACTGGATGGAGGGGAGCTCCTCAACTATTTCTTTTTCAAGTGAAACCATTCAGGATTTCCTCCATGCTCTCTTAAGTACTCTTTTAATTGCTATATAACGTAGCCTAATCCTTTTTCTATTTTCTGCATGTCATTGTCAGTTGGCTCCCCTGATATGGATGAAAGCTTGAGGAGGGCTGCTCAAGAAGGAGATATTGTTGAAATATATGCATCCATCCAAAGAGATGGAGATGTTTTGAGGCACATTGATGAGATGGAGTTCGTTGACACTCCATTACAGATAGCCGCAGCTCAAGGGTGGATTGATTTTGCAATGGAGATTCGCTAGGAAGCTAAACCCAGAAGATTTTACACCCATTCACCTTGCAGAGGAAAATGGGCATGAAGAGCTGGCGCTACATCTCATGGAAAATGGCGGTACATCCAATTCACCTTTGCACTATGCAATAACTAGAGAACAAAATCTTGGTCTCTTGGCTAGATTTTTAGAAGCTTGTCCTGAATGTTTCCGAGATATGACAACCACAAAGTAGACTGCTTTGCACATTGCAACGAGAAACAATAGATTAGAAGCTCTTCAACTTCTACGTCGGATCCTTAGGAAAAGTGACTACTGTCACGATGTGATGAACCAAAAAGACAGGAATGGTGACACGGCCTTACACATAGCTGCGCACAATAATCAACCCCAGGTCCGATCTCATCCCTCAAACTAATTTTACTTTTAGTAAAAAGGGAATGGATTCTTTATTTTGGAATTGTATTGATGGTCAATGGATTATGGCATTTATTTATGTCTCGATAAAACAGACGCTCAAACTACTACTAAAATGCTAGGCTGATAAGTTTGCGACCAATCAGGCTGGTTCAACGGCATTGACTGTTGCACACGAACGTAATAAAACAGAGATTGCGGTTGATCGATTGTCATCTCCCTTCCGAGTCTGTTTGTGGGCAACTCTTCAAAAGGGAATGCTTGCTTGATGCCGTTGGCTGCTCACATTGTTGGAGTGGGGCCGCTGCTTTTGTGTTCAAGAAGGTGTGCACGTCTGGCCTGAAACAATTCAGGATGTCTAGGGTCCTTTTGCTGTCTCTCTTTCCTTCGGTTGTTTCTACGCTGGCTGCCATGGTCTTGCTGTCTTAAACGTCCGAATGCTTTACTCTTTTGGGTGATCTTGTCCCTTAGGTCCTTACTTCTTTGCTACCAGTTTCGGCTTACGGTTGGCTTGAGTTCTTGTACAAGCTGTTGTTCTTGTTTTGATGCTGCCATTCTTCTTGTGCAGTTGAACTATGTATTTTCTTGTTTTCCCTTTGCCAAGCCGATTTTCATGCCAAGGGAGTCTCAGGCAATCGCAGCTCGAGACTTTCTTTGACACATCGATAGTATGACAAAAACGTTGAATGAAGCTCTAAGAATGGCTGCCACTGCGTCTAGATATTTCCTATTTCCGATTTTGTATCTTTATTTGCTGTACGGCAATGTACCACCCAAAATTTCAATTTCTCCCAATGCAAAATCATCACTACTTTTCCCTTTATCTTTTATTCTACGACTTTATTTCACTTATAATTTGTGTTGTAATATTCCTTTGTTTCAAAATGAAACTTTACCTTTGACTTATCACAGAAATTAAAAACTAATTATTATAATTTTATCATTTACTGTAAATTATTTTATAAATAGTTATTTTCTGTGTTCTGAACTTATAACACATTAACCCTATTGACAACCATTGGGCTAACAGCATTTCACCTCCCAGGTGGTTCTATTGCTCGTGCCACTTTCACTTTTGTGTTCGAGCTACATGCTCTCCATAAGCATCTTATCCCCGACTCCTCTTTGGTCCAAATGGAATACATTTCAATCAATAGTCTTTATCATGTTGCTGGTATTGCAGTTTCCTTTGTGGGGCTTAAGTCGAAGAAATTGATGTGTTGTTAGTGTCAGTGGCAGCTACCACGCGGTAAAAATTGTACATGTGTAATTGTTCATGTAACCAAATTATGGTTACTGATCCCTTGTCTTTTTCCTTTTTCCTCCTTCTTCTCCCCTCTTTCATGGCTAGTTAGCTATGTAGCGCCGCTCCAGCACTCGAGGGCGGCCGGTCGAGTTCGTCCAGGCTCTAAACTAGCCTCTCCTTGCCCCCAGTCCTGGATTGGCAGTGACGGTGGCTCTCCAGAAATCTATCAATAAATAATAATATCCAAGTACTATGAAACAGACACACTACTGTCTGATAGGAGCTGACAAGTTTAATATATATGCCTCACCATGTGGAATATCTAAATATAATTTTTCCTCTTGCTTTTTTGTTTTCTCTTTTCTGTGTGTTTTGTCTTTAGTTGCATGGATAAAACCAAAATCAATGCTCAAGCATTGGAATTAAAATAAAAGAATCTGACGAAATTTATCTTAATCCTGATCAATTGATTTTTCTACCATAGTTTTATTGTTGGCTTACAGTTTTTTTTCTCAGCCATCATTTTATTGATGTGTTCAACGATGAACATCTGAGATACGTAGACAGAGCAATAATAATACAAACAGTAAGCCCTAGCACCCCACGTCACGCCTAAATTTATGTTTATTCCAATCACCTTTACGCAACAGGCAACACAAGACTTCCTATCACCAAACCAAATTATAGTAGGAAAATCAGTCACATAAAACAATCCCTTAGCCTCATCAAAGCAGAAAGACAATATGACTACATCCAGTATAGAATTGCTTCTGTAATTTGTGTCAAACACTCGTCCGCCTATCAGAATACTCCCTTCCTAAACAGCAAGCACTTGTATTCGTAAGATAGTTCGTTCAGTGTTAACTTCTTAAAAGATATTAAATAGAAAAAATACAACGAAATAGAATTTTAACTTAAATCTATTTGTTGGAATGACTTCTAATGTTTCTGTGATATTTAAGAATCCAATGAATCGCAATCATTGAATCTAATTCAACAATTAATTAACGACCTCTTTCCCAACACCATGATGAGCGATGAAAAATTTTAAGAGCCATCTCTCCCTTTCTTGACTTCACATTGATGTTTCGTTCTTATGAGCCAATCATAAGTTTTGAATATTACATAGCCACAAGTGCCATCCTCCCTTAAATATATTTTAAACCGGATTAAGTAGAGAGAGAGAGAGTTGTCATCATAGTGGTCCAAAGAAGTCTGTTTTCTTTATATAAAAAAAATCTATCCCGGATTTTACCCTTTTTTACTATAATTGACTGACTAAAGATGATTTTAATAACTTGACGTCCATTCTTTAGGAAAAAAATAAGATGCGGATGGTTGCAGCCCTTAAACTTTTAAAATATTTTTTATATTATATATTTAAAACATTAATAATAATACAAACATTAAGCCCTAACACCCCACGTCACGCCTAAATTTATGTTCATTCCAATTACCTTTACGCAACAGGCAACACAAGGCTTCCAATCACCAAACCAAATTATAATAGGAAAATCAGTCATAGCACAAAATAGCCCTTTTGCCTCATCAAACCAGAAAGACAATATGACTACATCCAGTATAGAATTCTTCTCTAGTTCATGTCGAACACTCTTCTGTCTATCAGAATACTCAATAAACACTCATTTTTGTAAGAGAATTTTTGTTTAATATTAATTTTTCAAAAGATATTAAATAGAAAAAACATAACAAATAAAATCTTAAAATAAATCAATTTATTGGAACGACTTCTAATATTTCCGTGATGTTTAAAGATCCAATGAATCGCATTCAATAATTAATTAACGACTTCTTTCCCAACCATGATGAGTGACGACAAATTTTAAGAGGAATCTCTCCCTTTCTTGACTGGACATTGATTTTTTGTTCTGATGACCCATCCATAAGTTTTGAAAATTAGTCACATAGCCACAAGTGCTATCCTCCCTTTAATATATTTTAAACCAAATTCAAGTAGTGAGAGAGAGAGTTGTCATCATAGTGGTCCAAAGAAGTCTGTTTTTTTATAAAAAATAATCTATCCCGGATTTCGCCTTTTATTGCTACAATTGACTGACTAAACATGATTTTAATAAGTTGACGTCCATTCATTAGAAAAAAAAAAAAAGGGGCGGATGGTTGCAGCCCCAAAAGTTTTAAAATATTTTATATATTACATAATTAAAACATTAATTTATATCATTATTATGAGAACACGATAAGAAAAATATTAGGACACTTTTTGAATTGTGCTAAAGATTAGTAAAAATAAAAAAAGTCAAGAAATTACCACTTAATTAATAGATTAATTTATCTTGTTTTTATTCGTCCGGTTTCTACAATAAGTATAGAGAAAGTCTTTTTAGTAATGAAAATTGTGAAAATAAGACTTTGAAATAAAATAAATGATGAGTTTCTTTTAGATAATTTAATTATTTGTATTGAAAAAGACATTGTTAACCTTTTTAATATAGAATCAATAATTGATAAATTTAAATCCAAAAAACATCGTTGGGTACAACTGTTTTAAAAAACTATTATAAGTCTTTCTTTATTATTCCTTTTTATTTACATGCTACATAAAATTATTAGATATTATGAATCTTTTGATTGTTAGTTAAATTTAACATATTAATTTTAAAAAATTTTAATCTTTGTTTCTCTTTGTTTCAATCCCTCAATAAAAGTTAACTAACTCCGTCCTTGGCAGCATCCAAATAAAAATTTTAATATTATTATAGGTTCAAGGATGCCTAGTTGTACATAATTTTAAAACTCCATTAAATTAAACATAAGTCATTGAAAGATTCAAAAAAGAGAGATTATTTGCATTTTATTGTACTATTGGTTCCAAGTAGTTGGATATAACAATTGTCATGCATATTTATGAAAAGTATAAACTTATATAAAAGTTGACACAGCAACTTATAAGTACATGTTATATTATGATATATAAGATTATGATCGACATGGTAAGAAACCTGTATCTAATAAATTGAGGTCACGTGCTAAAGTATTTTAGCCAATTTTTGACCCTCAAACATCCTCTTAACAACACTATCTAGTTAAAATTTGACTTTCATGACAAACGTCGTCGTGTTATAGTAACAAGTCATGATGTGCTAATCTTCAGTACTAATTCTGCATTGATATGAGGTCATTAAAGACAGACGTTCCATTAACAATGAAGAGGAACAACCGAAGAGAAAATCTTCGTAGCAAATCTTCCAAGAAAGATACGAAAGTAGAGACCCAAAAGTAGGACTTCTTGGTGACCTTCAGGAAAGTTTGAGGCTTTTGAATATTATATGGCCACAAGTGCTAACCGGCCTTCAATATATATATATGTTTATCCCCTTGAATATATATTTTCAATAGTTTAAAATATATAACAAGACACATTTATTCGCTTGAACTCCGAACATGTTTCATGTTAGTTTCCTCCAAATTTCCTCTCAGTTTGACGAAAACAGTAATTCATTTTATTCAATTTCTATGTCGGCCGTAATATTGAATTTTTTCTTTTTCTTTTTTAGAAAAAAATTTCTTTTTCGTGGACATTGATTGCCAGGTCCTGTTGATCTTCGGTTAAAGAAAGGTTTTTTTATTTGATTTTGGTTCTTGATTTGGATTCTCCATTGTATGTTTTTTTTTTGTTTGTGGCTTTTTTTTGTGAAATAGTAGTTTTTGACTAAAGATAGTCAAGTCTTTAGAAAAATAGTAGGGAGCTTTTTTTTCCATTAGCTCAAGTCGAAGATGTCACTAGAAATTTGTGAAGCAGATGTCACTAGAAATATTTAACAAATAACTAAAGACTTTGGATAACATAGTGGCTTAGCGCTAATAAAATCAACTTTCAAAAGAAAAAAAAAACAAGAAAAAGAGCTTTTGCTTTTGCATTAGTTAAAAAGCACTTTCCCGATATTTCTTAAAAGAGTTATCAACAATTGACTCAATATTAAATATATGTATTTATATTTAAAAAGTTGAGTTAGAATTCACAATTTTTTAAATTAAATAAAGATTATTTGATAAAAGAAATGCAAAATAAATTTTTTATGACATGATAACGCTAATCTCAATTTTTTTTGTGTTATGTTAACGCCTAAATATATTTTAATAAACAATTATTATGAAAAGTTGAGGATATTTTAAAGAAAGAATTGTATCTTTGCTTACTCAAATAATGTTTTACATTATGCTTGCTCGTTATTTGACTCTAACAATAACTAGACTCAATTAAAATCACTTCTTACTCTATCTTTTCTCATTTTAGAGTTATGTCTTTCAATTTTTTTTTAATCTAATTAGAAGCTTCCTCTAATCATTTAATTTATCAACGTATGGAGGAAGAAAAGTGTTTTGGATTTGTTGAAGAGAGAGTTGTCATCTTTAGTGGTCTAAATTATTGAAGATTTTATAATAAATAGAACTGTTTTTTCCACAAAAACTCCTTTATTCTGCCTTTTCTGCCTTTTAATCTTTCCTGGTTCATTAAAATTAATATACTAAACAGCACCGAGGCTTTTCCTTGTAAGTTCGTCAAGGTACTCCTGTGCAGGGCACCCTCTCTTTACTCGTTCAATTAATTGCTGCGAGTGGCCTTAAGTACTAGATATTTTCTCTGTTTTAACTACACTCTAATTAGCCTAAGCCCTTACAATTACCTATCATTTAATTCCGGATTTGTAGCCTAATCCTTTTTCTGTTTTCTGCTTGTCATTGTATTTTCGCCCTCTTGATATGGATGAAACTTTGAGGAGGGCTGCTCAAGAAGGAGATATTGTTGAATTATATGCATCCATCCAAAGAGATGGAGATGTTTTGAGGCACATTGATGAGATGCAGTTCGTTGACACTCCATGACACATAGCTGCAGCGCAAGGGAGCATTGATTTTGCAATGGAGATAATGATGTTAATGCCATCATTCGCTAGGAAGCTGAACCAAGAAGGCTTTAGTCCCATTCACCTTGCGGTGGAAAAGGGGCACAAAGAGCTGGCCCTACGTCTCATACAAAATGATAAAAATCTTGTCCGTGTAAAAGGGAGAAAGGGTGAGACTCCTTTACACTATGTAATAACTACAGAACAAAACCTTGACCTCTTGGACGGATTTCTGGAGGCTTGTCCTGAATGCATCCGAGATATGACAACCGCAAACCAGACTGCTTTGCACATTGCAACGGAAAACAATAGATTGGGAGCTCTTTACCTCCTATGTCGGATGCTTAGGAAGATAAGTTTGACGGTGCTGATAAGTTTAAAATGCAAGGCTGATAAGTTTGTGACAAATCAAGTTGGTTTGACGGTGCTGGCTGTTGCAGACGAACTTGATAACAAAGCGAGCAAAAGTATTCTTCCTGGTTGGCTAGGTGCAAGAGCTTCAAGCTTTCAATATGTAATTCGGAAACAAATGGTCAAGCATGTGACAAAGGCATCAAAAGTAATTTTTCAAGGTATGGGCAGTATATCCAGCGAGGACCGCAACACCTTACTAGTAATTTTAGGAATGCTTCTAACAGCTACCTTCCAAGCCAGTATTAACCCGCCTCGCAGTGTTTTGCAAGATGATGGCTCCTCAAACTCCAAGTCAATTGTAAATGAAGGACATGGCAGATTGGTCATGGAAGAAGTTAAATTTCTTATTTTCTATATTCCAGCCTATACTATCTTCATAGTATCGTTTTTCCTAACGTTGGGACTCCTTAAGCCTTTTCCCCGTGGTTTCAAGACTGCGCTTCAAGTACTACTTGCATTTCTTGCTGAATCCTTCGACCAATCAATATCTTTCATAGCGCCAACTGATTTAACATATAAAGTTATCAGAATATTTTCAGTGTTGGATTTTATTTCAATGATGTTCATGTGTATTGCTTACCGAGTATCAAGAATTAGTGTTTTAATTCTAGGATGCTGGTTATTCCCTGGTGTTACTCCATTGCAAATAGGAGCCTTTCCAATTTTAGGGTGCTGGTTATTCCTCGGTCTATACGATCCATTCTGGATAGGATCCATTTTTATTTTAGGATGCATTTCAGTATTGTATGAGTTTTATTACACAGAGATTGTACTTGTTATAGTTCGAACATTCTTGTTATCAGTTGGTATGCTTCTATTCTGTTTTGAGCAGTACTGTATTTTTTAATTATATATTTTCTTTTTTTTTTTATACTTGGACCAAGCACTATGCCATTGAAAGTCTTTTGACAAATATGCAAGAGGCTTGCAGTGACGTACAAGTAATTGAGGATAATAAAATCACCTTTTTTTTTTTAAATAGTTTTATGGAAGACTCAAGCTGTGATACCCTACATCCTACATTATATATGAATGTGAATGTTAAGACTTATATAACAATCCAAATCCATCACTGCTAGTAACTTGAGCTTGAGCTTTTAAGGGCCATGTGGTTTAGTATCGAAAAGCTGTTAGACCAGTTGTTGGACTTGCATTGTTACAAATGGTATTAGAGCCTGCATTAATCCGATGTAAGCTTTCATATTGCTGTGATGAGATCTTGGTCCCGTGAATGTGATGTGTGGTCTTGATGTCTCTTGAGCCATTTAGGAACAGATCAGAATTTTTTTCTTATCGCCATGGGCCATATGTCCTGTCCTGGAAGTGGAAAGTGATTCTTCCAATGCCATCAACTAGACTAAAGACCACAACAAGGTCCATGGCGCTTGAAAACTATCTCCAATGCCATTGAAGCCTATTCTCGTAGCTGTATTGGAATTCCGTTTAAATATATCCTACGTGAAGCCAACACAGTGGCAGACGGATTGGCCAAAGTGGGTGTGACAAGGACCAATAGTTTTGGTGCTTACTTTAAGAACTTACACAGGGATGAAGCTACTGACCACCCCTTACCCTGAACTTTTCTGTTACTGGTGTGCTAAGCATTTAGCTTAAGTCGATGTAGTTCATTGCCTTAAGTCTTGATAGTTTCTCGACTTTGTGCTAATCTATTAACCAATGGAGATTATGATATATCGGATTATGATTAACGTGGTAGAAACGTCTATGGTCTAATAAGTTCTCCAAATACTTAATTTATTAGAAAATTTCACTGTTTTAACTACTGTGTAATTAGCCTAAGCCTTTACAATTACTCTAAGTTTATCATTATTCTAAGCCTTCTCATCTCAGTATGTTTACCTGATGGAGTCAACTATATATTTTAAGTGAAACCATTCTGGATTTCCTCCATCCTCTCTTAACTACTCTTTTAATTGCTATCTGCTCCATTTTAATTCTAAGAGATTTTTCAAAGCACCCATATGTGCTACAAGATATATATAAGTTAATGACACCATGACATTTTCTACACACATATATATCTGTCCATCTGTTAACTAAATAAGTTGACATTAAAAATATATCACCTATTATTATTGAATTACAATTATTTAATAATAATTTTAAAATTATATTAATTTTAATAATTTAAGTAATAGATTTTTACATAATTTTTCTCATAATTAAATATTTTAATTTTATAGAAAAATTCTCATAAAGACAAGCACATGTATGCTAAAAATTTTCACTATTTTATTTTGTAATTTGTATGGATTGATCCCTTGTAGATGAGAGACGCAGGGAGGGAAGAGTGCATAATGAGTTCAAGCAGAAGAAAATTAATCTTAATCCCTAGTAGTAAGAAATTTTTAATAAGTTGAGGTCCATGGAATTCAAAGGGACTTCTGACTATTATATTGCCACAAGTGCTATTTTTGAACAAGGATAAAGTAAAGAGAGAGAGCTGTCATCTTAGTGGTCTAAATTATTGACAATTTTATAATATGTAGTACCTTGTTCTGCCTTCTCTGTTTTTTAATCTTTACCGGTTCACAGAAAATGATTGACTAAACACCGACGAGGTTTTTCTATTAAAGTAGCCTAATCCTTTTTCTATGTTCTCCTTGCCACTGTAATTTGGCTCTCCTGATATGGATGAAAGATTGAGGAGAGCTGCTCAAGAAGGAAATATTGTTGAATTATATGCATCAATCCGAAGAGATGGAGATGTTTTGAGGGACATTGATGAGATGGAGTTTGTTGACACTCCATAGCTGCAGCTCAAGGGTGCAATGATTTTGCAAAGGGGATAATGAACTTGAAGCCGTCATTCGCTTGGAAGCTAAACCAAGAAGGCTTTACTCCCATTCACCTTGCAGTGGAAGATGGGCACAAAGAGCTGGCGCTACATCTCAGGCAAAAAGATAAAAATCTTGTCCATGTCAAAGGGAGGCTGCGTGAAACTCCTTTGCACTATGCAGTAACTGGAGAAGAAAACCTTGATCTCTTGGCCAGAAATTAAGGATCATGATTATACAGTATCTTTTTTTTTTTTTGGTTGATGCATTGTGCTTTACTACGATCATGATTGAAATTGGTCAAATTAGGTGTATTTAGGATCCCTAACATTTTTTTAAGTCTGATGTTCAATGTGGAACTGTTGTGGAAATTACAAAATTATCTCTAAAGAGTTGCCCAAGATCTTACCCAATCAATAAAATAAAGAAAGAGAAATCAAACACAATCACAAGAACACAAGAATTTACGTGGTTCGGTTTTTTTTATGACTTACATCCACGGGCACAGCAACAGAGAAAGGTTCACTAAGAGAAAAATCAAGAGATTATAAGAACAGTCTCAAACTCATAACCCTTATCCCACGTATATCCAAATCACTCTCTTTAAATGTAGGTGATAATTATTCTTTAACCCCATAGGGTCCTTTTATAGTGCTAAATACAATAATCTTATCCTAATATAATTAAGAATTGTTATTCTAGTTTAATTAGATTTAAAGACTATCTTAACAAGGTATAGTAGTTTAATTAGAATTAAACATTTCTAATTAAATTACAATTCGAGACTATCTTAACAAATCTCCACTTTAGGCTTGAATTTACCAAGCTCCACCTTACAACCCAATCTCTATTGACACCGCCAATGCCCCAAAAGGCCTCAAGCTCTACGAACACCGATCAAGTCCAAGCAACACTTGAACTTTATCCCAGAAATTGACTTAGTCAACATATTTGCCAGGTTTTCAGCTGTAGTTATTTTCTTCACTATAATCTTACCTCTAGAAACAATCTCTCAAATGAAGTTACACCTGACTTGGATGTGTTTGGTTTTCTTATGAAACATTTGATTTTTAGTCAAGTGTACGACACTTTGACTATCACAAAACACAAGTATATATGCTTGTCCAAAACCAAGATCACTAGCCAAGCCTCGAAACCATAAAGCTTTCTTCACTACCTCAGTCACAACCATATATTTAGCTTCAGTTGCAGACAAAGCAACTACTACTTTCTAACTATTTGCAAACCTTGAGAGAGTGAACACATACCCCATTCGAGATCTTCTATTATCTAGATCACCAGCAAAATCTGTATTGGAGAAGCTAACCACGTTACAACTATTGTTTGCACCTTCTTCACACATTAAGCCAACATCAATAGTACCTTTAGGTGTTTTCACAAGCTTCAGTGTTTGATCCTAGTGTATAGACTCAATCTTTTTAGAAGACTTGGTATATGTAATTGCCTCACAATAAAAGTAAGGCTCATCAATCTCTACTTCCACAGATAAAACATAAGAATCAAAATCACCATTGATACAAGTAATGCTTTGTTAAGATATCAATTATTGTACCTCTTGCAGTTCATTTTGGATTTCATTATCATCTCGCACTATCACAAGAGCATTGATTTCAAGCTCCACCTACTTGCCAACTTTGTGGTCTAATGTATTTGCAATTCTAGACTTTATGCCACGAAGTAATGCAAAGTTGCCAAAAGTACACCGCAACCGATAACCCTCACCCCATATGCATAGCCTAGGAATATGCACTCCGCGGCCCTCAACTCAAGTTTACCATCACTCGCAAAAGCATAAACAGGACAACCATATACTTTCAATATAGAGTAATTAGCGGGCTTACCAGACCAAACTTCTTCGAGAGTCTTAAATTCAATTACAGTTGATGGATACCGATTTACCAAGAAGCAAGCCATGTTAATAGCTTTTATCCAGAATACTTTGGGTAGGCCAACATTAAAGAACATGTATCTTGCTCTTTCCAGAAGTGTTCTCTTTATCCATTCTGCAACACTATTTTGTTGTGGTGTTTTGATGACAATATGATGTCTAACGGTTTCCTCACTCTTGCAGAATAGACCAAACTCACCTTTGCAAAATTTCAAACCTTTGTTTGTTGAAGAGCTCTCTATCCTTTTCTTAGTTTGCTTCTCGATCAATGCCTTCCAATGCAAAAAGGTGGTCAACACTTTACTCATAGCCTTCAAAAAATACATTCATACCTTTCTTGAAAAATCATCAATAAAGGTCAACCTGTAAACATAAACTTAAGGCAGAAGAACAAAGTGCTGACAAGGAGTACCAAATTTTTTTTTTTTTAAACCTAAGTGAAACGCCTCAATGCAATTTCCAAAAAATCAAACCTGATCAGCAAAGTGTGAAGTGGAATGGTAAAAGAAGGGATAAACCGTCTGACTAGATCACCACCAAGCTGAGAATGAAGTGTCTTTGTCAACTCCATGCCTTGCCAGAGAGTCAGCAAAAGTATTGCCTTCTCTAAAGATGTGTTTGAAGGACATTGTACCAAGTGAGCCACATAAAGAATCAATCTCGTTGAAAATGCTCCATTTATCCCATGGTCGGTAATATATGCAACTTTTATAGTTGTATTTTTTTCAAAATATTATCAAACATGTGTATGATAAAAGTAAATCTATAGAAAGAGTACTAGACGTGTAAAAAGAGTATAATTAAAAAGATTATTAACAATACTATTGAAAAAAACATAGCTAAAGGTCAAAATAGAGGTGGCAATTGGGTAATAAGGTCAGGTCAATTCCGGTCGAAGAAAATTTTGTTCATTTTGGTTTTGGTCATTGCAAATCAAATCAGGTAATTAGGATTTGACACTCGAATTATTAGATTTGGATTATATGTGTTCGGGTTATTTTTAATTTAAGTGTTGACTTTTTAAGTCAAATGAAATTGGATTTAGATGAATTGTTTTCAATTTAAGTGTTGGCCTTTTAAGTCACATGGATTTAGATTTAAACAAATTGTTTGAATTAGAATAATTTCGAGTCGGTTATTCGGGTTGTTTGGGTTCAAGTAATTTTGAGTTCAGATCAATTTAAATTCAAATTGTTTTGAATTCAAGTCCTTTTCAACTTTGGATCATGCAAGTTCAGATTGTTCATTTTTTTTTTTTGGTCAAAATCAATTTTATGGAGTTTGGGTTTGAGTTCAAGATTAGCTATGCCAATTTTAGTCCAAATTGTTTGTAGTGCAAGGAAATATATATTTTTTTTGGAAAATTTAAGGAAAGAAATTTGAAATAAATACATTGTCTCCTCTTAAGTTTGATGAAAATGGTGCATTAAATGTAAAAACATATTCTAAAGTAATATTTTGATCTATCTTATTTTTTTAATAAAGTCAGTTTTATTGACCTCTTCAACCAGCATGCCATTGTAAGTCTCTAACCAAAGCGGAGAAGACTTGCTATGGCATAAATTTTTCATGGTTAATTTGGGCAAAATATAACCTGCATAGTTACAAAATGATATACCACTCAAAAAACAATATCGGCGTGTACCCACAGATTTATCAAAACCGCTATCATAATCAAAGCTCAACTAAATCCAAGTACCTAACATTTGCATTTAATCTCTTCAAGATTAAATTTACAAGGGTTCTGATACCCCAAGGAATAGTTTAGTAAGAACAATTTATTTTTTCCTTAAAAAAAATTGAAGTAGAAGAAGAAAAAGTTTGGTAACAACGGCTTCCTGCCTCTTACCAACCTTGTTGCTGTCGTGATTTGGGACCAAGAAGTCTTGTTGCTAGTTGTTGTATATATAGGAACAAGCCATTACCATTTAATCACAAATACTAATGTCATGGTAATGATTCTCTCTTTTCCTAATGTTAAATGAAGCAAACTTATATATCAGTCATAATTCAGTTATATTTTTAAATAAATTAATCACAAATAATTTCAAATTACAAAAAAAAAAAATATGATTCAACTGCCATTTTATCAATTTTAATTTGGTGGATACCTACTTCTTTCTCAACCACAGAAAATATGTACTACTACAAGTACATAATCAAAGCCGATTTATCACTCAAAATGATATACCACTCAAAAAACAATATCGGCGTGTACCCACAGATTTATCAAAACCGCTATCATAATCAAAGCTCAACTAAATCCAAGTACCTGACATTTGCATTTAATATATAAAAAATTTTAAAAATTTTGGGGGACCCGCTCAACTTTATAACATGAACACAGTCCTCACTCAAAAGCTTGCAGCCGGAATGCAGTTTAGGACAGGTAACCATAAATTTTGGGCAGGATAACGTATTTCCAAATGCATAACCATACCCTTTTTGTCTCCATAGTTGACTGACTTCCCAAGATAGCTGTGGCTTTCTCTACAGAAAATGTTGTTTTCGCATAAAGACATGAGCTTCAACTTCAAATTAAGGTCGAAAAAACCTCTCATATGCAGATAGAGAAAGCACAATCTAAGAGTCATTATTTTCATGTAACATATCTTATATATCATAATTTATGTAGTAATTGACAGCTCAACCAAACGTAAATAGGAACATGGAAAAAGTAGCTTGACGGGTGCATGCAGGGATATAACAAGTATGACTTGCCCCAAAAACGAATCACTTCGATCAGCGTGGACCCAAGGTTGAGGAAGGCAGCTCGAACCGGAAATACATGTTCCTATAAGCAAAATATAATTTATTAAATAAAAACATAATTAGACTTCTATATATAAGTAAAATAACATAAGCTTAAAAACTTATCCATGATGTCATGTCCCTCATCATCATCGATGGTCATTCTCTTGCTTCGCTAAAGAAGTCTGTTTTTATAATTTCAATGTCCATGATGTCATGTCCCTCATCATCATCTGTGGTCATTCTATTGCTTCATTAACTCCATTGACTCTGCCAAGGGTACGTAAGTTAGTCAATGTGGAATTTTCTTTTTTAAGATATTCACTCACGTCTTTTCTTCAATTCTATCAACTTCTTTGTTAACGTTATTAATTTCATGATAATGATTGTCTCTTTTCCTAATGTTAAATGGAGCAGACTTATATAATTTAGCTATATAAGTGTAAGATAAAGTTAGACATTAACTTTATTATATCCATAATGTTATTGGCATTATTCCCTTTTGCACACCAAGTGATAAGGGTGAAATAAATAAAAAATAATGTCAATTGAAAAGTTCACTTTTAAATTAATTTTACTGATTCTTTGAATTCCATCTAAACTTCATTTTCACACCAACAGTTTGGTGTCCCCCATTAGAATCCCCGCCACTCAAAAATGCGCTCCATATAATCTCAGAATAGTGACATGAGATTAAAATATGAACACAGTCCTCATTCAAATCACACCATGAACATAAGTCATTATCATTTTCAAAGTAAATATCAGTAGCTCACAAGAAGCTTGTGGCTGCAATGGAATTTAGGAGAGCTAACCATTAAAGAAATTGAATATTTGAGAGGATAACGTATTTTCAAATAGATAAATCATACTTTCTTGTCTCCATAGTTGACTGACTTCCTAACTACTCATGAATTTAATGTTGATGTTGAAGAAAGTGCTAAGCAGATCTAGAAACTCCATGAAGCAGTTCGAGAGAAGATTATTCTTCAAACTGCTAGATACCAAAAGCAAGCCAACAAGCACAAAAAGTTAGCTAATTTTGAGGAAGGAGATTTTGTGTGGATTCACTTAAGGAAAGAACGTTTTCCGAAGTGTCGTGCCAAATTATCTCTTCAAGCTGATAGACCATTTTAAGTTTTAAAATGTATTAATGAGAATGCTTACAAGATTTGAGCTTCTTGGAGATTATAAAGTTTATTCTACCTTCAGTATTGCTGATATCTCTCCTTACTATGGAAAACACAAAGAAGATAGATTTTGAAAGTGATTTTTCTCCAATTTAGGGAGAATGATAAAGGAGTATGTTATTATCATATTATTATCCAGGTCTCACATAGGAGTTATAGGATAAATAAGAGTTTTAGTTTATTTAAGAATTGTAGGATAAAATAAAAATCCCACATAAGAAAATAAGAAAGTTCTCTTTCTTAGGAATAGTTATATAAAGCCTTAATTGTTACGCATATTGAAGTTAAGAATAGATAAAAAATATTTTCTTGAATAAGTAGTGCTTATTTTCTCTATATCGATTAAGAGGTTCTAATATCTTTAGTTTGGCTTGGGAGTTTACAATTGTTCTCTATATTGCTTATTTTCCCTATATTTTCTCTATATTGATTAAATAAGAATTGATTACAATTGTTCACTTATTATGTTTCACTTTAATGGCATTTTTAAAAGTGAAAATTTGACTATTTTTTACCTTAATGGGGTTTTCAAAGTTCATTGGTGTTCACTTAATGAATTATGGTTATTTGATATCAATTCTTACAGAGGCGGAGCTAGTCAATTTTTATTAAGGGGGCCAAAGACAAAGAGAAATAAAAGGCTAAAAAATTTTAAAATTAATACGTTGAACTTTAGTATTAACGATCAAAAAATTCATAATAGACAATAATTTTATATAAAATGTAAATTAAAAGAAATAAAAAAAAACTTATAATAGTCCTCTAGCAAAGTTTTGTTTAACGATGACAATGTCCTCCGCATTATAAACAACTAACTTATTTGTAAGAAACTCATTATCCATTTTGTTCTAGAGTCTTATCTTTCTCAATATAAACAATTAAAAAAATTAATGCAGTCAACATCTAATAAATTAATATAAACAATTAAAAATATAAACAATTAAAAAGTTATGCACATAAAATGGATCTCCTTATTATAGGAGTTCTTCAAATACTTTCTTATGATCTTGTAACTTGGAGGTACGGTTTATGTCCCCCTCCTCTGTACTTCTTATTTAGTATTTAATAAAATTTAACAGGGTAGCTGGGCCCTGCGTGAATTTTCAGCATAAAAAAAAAACATCTAATATTCTTATTTTATTTCTATTTAACCTTAAATTATTAAATATTAAACTATAATGCATAAAATATAATAGTTAAATACGCTATACACAATTAATAATTTTCTCTTATATAATCAAGATTGTTTAAAGACTAAATACTCAAGATAATTTCCTTTCAACTTAATATAAAATGTAAAACACATTAAAAAGATATACGATCAAGATAATTTCTTCTTATATAATTAAAATTAATAAAATATTATATATTAGTGAAATTTTAAGCAACAACCAATTATGCAAAGCTAGAACTTATATTTGAGAATCACATAATAATTTTTTAATTTTCAAAGACTAAAATCATTGAAAATAATATCTACATAACAAAAAAAATGAAGAACATAACAAGTAGAAAATAAAACTTACATAACGAAAATGAAAAAAAGAAGAATATGGTTGATAGTTCGTTGAAAATTGAAAAAGAAAATCTATAGAAACTCAGAATATATGAGTAAATAGAATAAATTGAAAAAAATAAAAATAAATAATAATAATAGAAAAAGAAAAAAAAATTTCCTTCATTGTAATTTCATAATGAAAAGACAAAAAAAAAAGAGAGAGGGAAAAAGGTGTGGAGAAACTTAAAGAGTAAAATTGAATAAGGATTGTAGGATCATTTTATTATCTTTTATTTGTGTTAATTATTTAATAAAAATTATTTTAAAGAAGTCATTAAAAAATATATAATATATAAAATTTTTAAAAATTTTGGGGGACCATAGGAAAGGGACGCTCAACTTTATAACATGAACACAGTCCTCACTCAAAAAGTTTGTGGCTGCAATGCAGTTTAGGAGAGCTAACCATAAATTTTGGAGAGGATAACGTATTTCCAAATGGATAACCATACCATTTTTGTCTCCATAGTTGACTGACTTCCCAAGGCAGTTGTCGCGTTCTCTACAGAAAATGTTGTTTTCGCATAAAGACATGAGCTTCAACCTCAAAGGTCGAAAAAACCTCTCAGTTTCAGATGGAGAGAGCACAATTTACGAGTCATTATTTTCTTATAATATATCTTATATGTTATAATTTATGTAGTAATTGACAGCTCAACCAAACGTAAATAGGAACATGGAAAAAGTAGTTTGACGGGTGCATGCAGGGATATAACAGGTATGACTTGCCCCAAAAACGAATCACTTCGATCAGCGTGGACCCAAGGTTGAGGGAGGCAGCTCGAACCGGAAATACATGTTCCTATAAGCAAAATATAATTTATTAAATAAAAACATAAATAGACTTCTATATATAAGTAAAATAACATAAGCTTAAAAACTTATCCATGATGTCATGTCCCTCATCATCATCGATGGTCATTCTCTTGCTTCGCTAACTCCATTGAATCTGCCAACGGTACCTAAGTTAGTCAATGTGAAATTTTCATTTTCCAGATTTTCACTCACGTTTTTTTTTTTTATTCTATCAGCTTCTTTGTTAATGTTATTAATGTCATGGTAATGATTCTCTCTTTTCCTAATGTTAAATGAAGCAAACTTATATATCAGTCATAATTCAGTTATATTTTTAAATAAATTAATCACAAATAATTTCAAATTACAAAAAAAAATATGATTCAACTGCCATTTTATCAATTTTAATTTGGAGAATACCTACTTCTTTCTCAACCACAGAAAATAAGTACTACTACAAGTAGACTAAACCCTTCCAATTGTTTTCCTAGATCAAAGTTTATTTCAAGATAAATTGTAATCGATGCCTATTTAACAATTCCACTAGATCAAAGTTTCCACTGGCCCTTGTAGCGAGGGCTTTTCACCTAACCCCTTTATATCTTTTAGTTTAGAATTTCACAATTTACAAATTTAATTATTTATAGATATTATTAATATTTACAATTTACAAGGGTTCTGATACCCCGAGGAATAGTTTAGTAAGAACAATTTATTTTTTTCCTTAAAAAAAATTGAAGTAGAAGAAGAAAAAGTTTGGTAACAACGACTTCCTGCCTCTTACCAACCTTGTTGCTGTCTTGATCTAGGACCAAGAAGTCTTGTTGCTAGTTGTCGTATATATAGGAACAAGCCATTACCATTTCCTTCATATCCTTTCCACTCTAACTGCAATATATTGATGATCGATTCCTGCTTCTAACTAATTATTTCCATTCTCCACGATATGGATCCAAGGTTGAGGGAGGCTGCTCAAACAGGAGATTTTAACTACTTCTACTCACTAATTGAGGAAAACGCAAGCGTTTTGAACGACATTGATACAGAGTCTTTTGCTGAGACTCCATTACATGTAGCGGCTTCTGCAGGGCAAATTGCTTTTGCCGTAGAGATGATGAATTTAAAGCCGTCGTTTGCAAGGACGCTGAACCAAGCTGGGTTTAGCCCCATTCACTTAGCTTTACAAAACAAAAAAACCCTTTTTGTACATCGACTCCTAGAGATGGATAAAGATCTCGTTCGAGTCAAAGGGAGGGAGGGTAAGACTCCTTTTCATTACGCTGCTGAACTAGGAGAGCCGGAAGAACTTTTGAACGATTTTCTTGAAGCTTGCCCCGAATGCATTGAAGATGTAACTGTTCATGGTGAAACTGCTCTGCACATCGCATTAAAATGTAACAAGCTTAAAGAGTTTAAATCCTTGGTGCGATGGATACGAGGAAGCTGTCATAAAGATGCCAAACTGTGGGAAGAACGAATCCTCAACTGGAAGGACGAGCAAGGCAACACTGTTCTGCACATTGCAGCCTTGGAAAACCAACCAGAGGTTTGCTTTTCCATTTATCAGACTCCCAATTGACTTGTAATCAAATTAAAAAACTAACTAGTTATTAGTACATCTTCTATGATTTGCACAGGCAGTAAGACTGCTGGTAAAGTGTCGTGACGTAGTTGATGTGAACGCCAAGAATTCGGAAAATTTGACAGCACTGGAATATATCTCAAAATGCGATGAAAACGATGAAAGCACTGAAAACCAAAGGCCAGTGCCAGATAGATCAGAGATTACTAAAATCTTGCGAGCTGCTACACCTCGAATGCATCCCTTCATGGCAATCCTCGATTTCGACGAGGAGTTAATGTTACCTTATGTTAAAAGGGTGATCACACATATTGCTCGGAGAAGGGAGAACATTTCAAATGGCATGCGCAACGCATTGCTGGTAGTCATTACGCTGGTTATAACAGCCACTTACCAATCCTCTTTAAGTCCACCTGGTGGTGTTTGGCAGGGAGATAACAGTAATACTTCATCTAAATCAAACTATGCTAGCATAAATACCAGTAATAGTAGCACCCTTGCCGGAGAACCGCACGGTCCGGGGACAACCGTAATGCAAAAAAATACTTTTGTTGTGTTCTGGACTTACAACACATTAACCCTATTGACAACCCTTGGGCTAACAGCATTTCTCCTCCCAGGTGGTTCTATTGCTTTACTACTGCTCGTGCCACTTTCACTTTTGTGCTCGAGCTACATGCTCTCCATGAGCATCTTATCCCCGACTCCTTTTTGGTCAAAAGTGAATACAATTCTGTCAATAGTCTTTATTATGTTGCTGTTATTGCCGTATCCTAGATTGTTTAACGAGAGACGGCGAGCCCAAATGAAGAGTGAATTATCTCCACGTGCGGTGCTAAAGTCGAAGAAATTTTATATCAAAATATTCTTTTTTTTGGTTGCTGCATTGTGCTTTACTGTAATCATGCTGCAAAATTGGTTACATTCGTAGATTAGAAGTATTTAGGACCCCAACCCTTTCTGAAGTCTAATCTTAGCGTTGTGTTGTTTCTTATCTATTTAATAAAAGAAGTTGGTATTGTAATTCTTGACTCTTCTAAATACTATAAATGCAAGTGTCTTTGGCCTTTTTGATGTTTGTTGTTTTTTGATGCGTTCTCTCCTGCCGTCTTTTGGTTAGGGCAGGCTTGCTTTTTCGTTTTAAATGTTTGCGGCTGTGATAACTGCCATTTCTTTTTTGTGCAGTTAAACTTTTATGTATCATGATTTGTTATCTCGATTTTCATGTCAATGGGAATCTTAGGTAATTTCAACTTGAAATTAATATTGGCATATGGGATGTATGACTAATAAAATTCCCTTAAAAAGAAAAGTTGGTATTGAGAATTAAAGTTTTCTTCTTGAGTGTAGCTTTTTTTATTTGCCCAAAGTCTTTACTCGTAAAACCGTGGGGCAGGCTGAAACCCCAAAAGTCCACTGAAAACACTTTTGGGGTTGAAAACGGGACCCTTTTCTCCAGCAAACTTTACAATTATACCAACCCACCTAGCAAGGCTATTACTCTATTTAATTTAGTGTATTAATTGAGTACAAATTTGTACTCTATCATGTATTGACAAAACCTTAAGTAACGAAAATTAGAATATTATTTTACTGCTTATGGTATCATATTGCCAATCAATAAAGAAAATAGAGATAAATATTTCAAAATTTTCAGCATAGTTTACTGCAATGTTTAATGATAGCATTCTATTTTAATTAGGTGCAAGGTCAACATTTTCATCTAATTTTCGATGGGATATCACCAAACCATTACGCCCAACTTCAATGCCCCTAAACCATCCACTAGTGGTATCCTTGTTCATACGAACACTTATGGCCTCCACAAGAATATTAAACTGCATCGCTGACAAAGAGCATCCTAGAAGCTGTGGGTTTGGCAACCACACAATCTCCTCAATGGCAATATTTACTTCAAATGCTTTAATCCAGGACAAGTATTGCATTTTAATCACAAGAAACTAGTTCCAATTTATCCCTGTTTTTCCATAAAATATATTGTAATTCCAAAAACTACTAACCGTCTCTTTTAGCAACACCATTGATCATATTGTCTTGACTTGATAAAAGATTCAACGGAGTTTGGTATCTCGCATTGGAATCCCCACCACTCAAAAATACAGCTCCATATAATCCAAGAATAGTGGCACGAGATTGAAATATGAACACGGCCCTAATTCAAAGCCACATGAACATAAGTCATTATCATTTTCAAAGTAAATATCTGTAGCTCTCAAAAAGCTTGTGGCTGGAATGTAGTTTAGGAGAGCTAACCATAAATTTTGGAGAGGATAACGTTTTTCCAAACACATAAACCATACGTTTTTTTGTCTCCATAGTTGACTGGCTTCCCAAGACAGCTGTGGCTTTCTCTACAGAAAATGTTGTTATCGCATAAAGACATAAGCTTCAACTTCAGAGGTCGAAAAAACCTCTCATATTCAGATGGATACAGCAGAATTTAAGAGTGATATCATTTTCGTATAACATAATTAATATATTTTAAGAGTAGAAAAAACCCTACAATTTATGTATTAACTTATGTATTTATTGTTCTAGGTTGAAAAGTGAGTCTGTTCATCTAATTATTCTCTATGGACGTTATTATGATATTTAGTAGGATGCTGTTCAGGAATGTCGTTAAATTTCTTTTTGAGCGATGACTAATTTTTTTTCTTTTTGTAATTGAGCAGGTTTTTTTTTTTTTTTTGCCCATACTAGATATTATATACTCCAAACAATCTTTTGCAAATCAGCTAGAGACTTGCTGATGGAATATTGGTAACGGTAATAAAATTATTTTTACAAAAATTGTCAACTTACCTTTTCTTGAAATTAATATTGGCATATGGGATGTATGACTAATAAAATTCCCTTATAAAGAAAAGTCGGTATTGAGAATTAAAGTTTTCTTCTTGAGTGTAGCATTTTTCATTTGCCCAAAGTCTTTACTCGTAAAACCGTGGGGCAGGCTGAAACCCCAAAAGTCTACTGAAAACACTTTTGGGGTTGAAAACGGGACCCTTTTCTGCAGCAAACTTTACTATTATACGAACCCACCTAGCAAGGCTATTACTCTATTTAATTTAGTGAATTAAAGGAAGTCAACTTCAATGCCCCTAAACCATCCACTAGTGGTATCCTTGTTCATAAGAACACTTATGGCCTCCACAACAACATTAAACTGCATCGCTGACAAAGAGCATCCTAGAAGCTGTGGGTTTGACAACCACCCAATCTCCTCAATGGCAATATTTACTTCAAATGCTTTAATCCAGGACAAGTATTGCATTTTAATCACTAAAAACTAGTTCCAATTTATCCTGTTTTTCCATAAAAAATATTGTAATTCCAAAATGTTAGGATAGTCTTGAATTGTGATTTAATTAGAATTGTTTAATTCTAATTAAATTAGTATACTTTATTAAATAGTCTTTAAATCTGGTTAGACTAGAATAATAATTTCTAATTATATTAAGATAAGGTTATTATATTTGACACTATAAAAGGACCCTATGGGGTTAAAGAATAATAATCACCTAGATTTAGAGAGAGTGATTTAGGTGTACGTGGGATAAGGGTTGTGAGTTTGAGACTGTTCTTGTAATCTCCTAATTTTTCTCTTAGTGAATTTTTCTCTGTTGTTGTGCCCGTGGACGTAGGTCATCAAAAGACCGAACCACGTAAATTCTTGTGTTCTTGTCGGTGTGCTTGATTTCTTTCTTTTTTTTTTCTATTGATTGGGTTAGATCTTGGGCAATTCTTTAGAGACAATTCTATAATTTCCCAACAAAATGGTATCAGAGCTTCAAGGTCTTAAGTCAATTTGAATCTCGCTATGACAACTTTGTCGACCAAGTATGAGATTGAAAAGTTTAATGGAAGAAACGATTTCAGCCTGTGGCATGTTAAAATGCGTGCATTGCTAGTGCAACAAGGACTGTTGAAGGCACTGAAGGGAAAAGAGCATCTTCCCTCGAATTTATCTGATGGTGAGAAAGATAACCTTATGGAAAAAGCACATATTGTTATTCTCTTAGTTTTATCTGATAAAGTGCTAAGAGAAGTCACGGATGAAGAATCTGCTGCTGCAGTGTGGCTTAAACTCGAAAGTATTTATATGATCAAATTCCTGACGAATCGGCTTTATATGAAGCAACGATTATATACTCTCAAGATGAGTGAAGGTATGTCCGTTAATATCACATTTATGAATTTGATAGAGTTATTCTTGATTTAAAGAATATCAATGTTAAAATTGAGAATAAAGACCTAGCCTAATTCTTTTATGGTCTTTGCCTCCATCGTATGAAAACTTCGTGGATACTATGTTATATGATCGAGACACTCTCACTTTCGAGGATGTAAGAGCATCTTTAAATTCCAAAGAATTGAAGAAGAAAGTTGGTGGTATCCAGAATGAAAATCAAGCAGAAGGTTTGGTTGTGAATAGAGGAAAAAATAGAGAGAAGGGTATAGACAGAAAAGGTAAATCTAAAGCAAAAGGGAAAACTTGCTAGAATTGTGGTCAGAAAGGGCACTTTCATCAAGACTATACCAAATTCAAGGATGATGAAAAGATCAACAAATCTGTGAATACTGCAAATGTGGTTGGAGATGACTTTGATACTTTTGAAGAAATTGATAATATTCTTGCAATTACCAACGATAACTTGATGGATATATGGATCTTGGATTTGGCTTGTTGCTTTCATATATGTCCTAGGCGTGATTCGTTTACAACTTATCAATCTGTTGATATGGGCACTGTACAATTAGGAGATGATTTCTCTCTCTCAATTGTTGGGATTGGCACAATTCGAATCAAGATGTTTGATGGTATGGTAAGAACACTTGAGGTAAAACATGTCCCTGACATGAAAAAAAATTTGATATCCTTGATTTTGTTAGATAAGAAGGGCTACAAATATAGTGGCCAAGATGGTGTCTTGAATGTATCTAAATGAGCCTTAACTATCATGAAGGGCAAGTTATCCGGTGACCTTTATTGTCTAATGAGAAACACGTTCATTGAAACTGTTTCTGTGGTCTCATCTAATGATCCTGAAGATGATGTAACACATTTATGGCATATGAGATTGGGTCATATGAGCAAGAGAGGGATTAAAAAACTGAGTAAGCGCAGTTTGCTGTGTGGTCAAAAGATTGAAAAGCTAGATTTCTATGAGCAACATATAGTGAAATTTAGCACTATAACTCATCAAACCAAGAGTGCAGTGAACTACATCCATTCATATTTGTGGGGTCCTTCTTCAGTGGCATCAAAAGGTGGATCATTATACATGTGGACCTTTATTGATTATTTTTCAGGAAAAGTGTGGACGTATCTTCTGAAGGCTATGAGTGAAGTGTTAACCACCTTTTTGCATTGGAAGGTATTGATCGAGAAGCAAACTAAGAAAAGGATCGAAAGCTTTCGAACAAACAAAAGTTTAGAATTTTGCAAAGGTGAGTTTGGTCTATTCTACAAGAATGAAAAAAATCGTTAGACATTGCATTGTCATTAAAACACCACATCAAAACGGTATCGTAGAATGGATGAAGAAAACACTTTTGGAGAGAGCAAAATATGTGTTCTCTAATATTGGCCTAACCAAATTATTAACCTTTCCCAGTTTACAATTCAAAAAGCTTTGCTTCCAACAATCTCTTAACCTTGAAGCACCAATCACTAAGAAGGAACTCAAAGCCACTGTCTGTAGTTGTGATGGTTTTAAAGCCCCAGGACCTAATGGTTTTAACTTCAACTTCATTAAGAGTAGTTGGACTTTTATCAAGAAAGATCTTTTCGACTTTATCTCTGACTTCATGTTCACTGGTAAATTGGAAAAAGGTTTTAACTCCTCTTTTATCGCATTGATTCCCAAAGTCTAGAGTCCTTCGTCACTCAGTGAATATCGGCCCACCAGTCTTGTTAATTCTCTCTACAAAATTCTCACCAAGCTTCTCGCCAATAGGCTTAAGGCAGTTATATCCTCGGTAGTCAGTGATAATCAAAGTGCCTTTATTAGCAGCTATCAAATCACTGACGGGATCATGCTAGCCAATGAAGTTATCCATAGTATGCGCAAAAATCTTCACAATGAGGGTGTATTGTTCTTAAACTCGACTTTGAGAAGGCTTTTGACCATGTGGATTGGGGGTACATTTCTCTTGTCATGCAGGCTACAGGCTTTGGTCATCAATGGTGTAGCTGGTTTTATGAGTGCATTTCAATGGTCTGAGTTTCCATTCTTGTCAATGGTTCAGCCACGCCCGAATTTCCCATGAAGCACGGCCTTCGACAAGGGGATCCACTCTCTCCTTTTTTGTTTATCATGGTAATGGAAACTCTTCATCTCTTTCTAGTAAAGGCTGAAGCGTTGAACTTTATCGGAGGCATCACCCTCACTTCTTTCAAAATTTTTATCTCTCACCTATAGTTCGCGGACGATACCATTCTGTTCTTGCGTCCTAATATTCAGGACGCAATCAACATTAGACGCATTCTGCAGTGCTTTGAGCTAGCCTCTGGTCTCCGTATTAACTTTCACAAATCTTGTGTTTATCTAGTGGGAATAACGTCTTTTATGGGTGAAGAATTCTCTACTGTTCTCCAGTGTCGGACAGGCTCTCTGCCCTTCACGTATCTTGGTATTCCCCTTGGTGCTAACCCAAGAAGCATCTCCACATGGGATCCTGTTGTTTCTAACTTTAAAAGGCAACTTGCATTTTGGCAAAGAAAGTATCTCTTTCTTGCTAGCAGGATCACACTAATCAATTCAGTCTTAAATTCACTACCTCTTTATTATATCTCTGTCTTTCACCCATCTAAAGGTGTCATACACAAGCTCAAGCAACTACGATGCTCCTTCTTATGGGGTGGATCTACGGATAAGCGCAAGATGTCCAAAGTCAATTGGTCCACTATTTGTAAGCCCAAAAGATTTGGTGGGTTAGGAATCTCTAGCCTTTCTCATAGGAATCTCGCCTTTCTAGCCAAATGGTGGTGGCGTTATGGAACTGATAAGGAAGCTTTATGAAGACGTTTGATTGTTGGTAAATACGGGATTGGTGACAGTCATTGGACTACTTTTGTTTCTAACATGTCGAGAATGTCATCGATTTGGAAAAGCATCATCAAGCTCCCATCCAATGAAGGGGTTCATAACCTGATTGGTTTTCATGCTTGGCACTGGATCATAGGGGATGGTACCACTATCCTCCTATGGCTTGATAAATGGCTTAAGGACCTGCCCCTTTCATCCAAGTATCCTCGCCTTTTCTCGTTGGCTACAGATAAGGACATTCGAGTCGCTAATGCCAAGTCTAATGGGTCCTGGTCTCTTATTTTCAGACAGGCATTTTTTTCTTGGGCAAAGTCAAACTATGAGGAACTTTTGCGTAAACTTTATTCTATTTTTCTTGTGCTGGGCAAGAAGGAGAAACTTGTATGGAAGCATGACTCTCAAGGGAACTTCTCCGTGAAAACTTTCTGTTCTAGGCTAAATACCTCTGATGATGATCATATGGTATGGTTTCAATCTTTATGGAATCTATCTATCCCTCCTAAACTTTAGTGCTTCCTATGGCTTGCAGTCCTTAACGCAATTCCTACAAAGACTTTTCTCTTCTCTCGTGGTGTTCATTTTAATTTTGATCAGCTGTAGTGCATTTGGTGCAGTCTTGATAAAAGGACTTGCTTGCACATCTTTCTCACATGCAACTTCAGTTGGCTTATCTGGGGTTTTGTTTTTCGATGGTGGGGTGTTGATTGGTGTGTCCCTTCCACCATTCCCAATTTTATTCAAGCTTGGTCCCTTTGTTCATTCGATGGTGATGTTTCTAAAAGATGGATGATCGTTTGTGGCGCTACTTTATGGTCATTATGGCTTGCACGTAATGAATCCGTCTTCAATTCCAAGATTTAGGATGGTCTCCAAATCATTTTTCTTATTAAGTTGCACTCTATGTTTTGGATTAAAGCATGTGAAGGCAATGATGCCATTGATGAAATTGGTTGGTGGTCTGATCCACAAAATTGCTCGTGTCAGAGAACCCCCTTCCACCTTCGACTTGGCATTTCATGGTCACCACCTCCCATTAACATGTTCAAATTTCATGTTGACGGCTCAACCAAAGGTCAGTTAGGACCTGCTGGTTGTGGTGGGGTTTTGCACAACTCGGACGATTTTGTGCTAGGATTGTTCTTTACTCCACTCGATTTACGTGACTCCAATTATGCGGAATTGATGGGTATCTTGCATGCTTTTCACCTCGTTTCTGTCTCCACTTACTCCTATTCCCATTTAATTGTTGAATTGTATTCAAGGGTTGCTCTATCCTGGATTAATTGTGTCGAACGAAGACCTTGGGATAAATGCACATCTTCAACGAAATCAACTCACTACTGCTTTCCGTCGGTAATGTGTCCTTCACTCATGTCTTTAGAGAAGGCACTTCATTCGTTGACTCCTTAGCCAGGTATGGTACTAATGTTTCTACTCCCTTCTCTGCTTAGTGGTGAACCTGTAAGTTGCTGTATGACTCTTATGCTGTAGTCTTTCTTTATGCTCCATTGTTAGTCTTATTTTTATGTTGCTTTGAGCTCCCTCTTTATGTTGATGTTCTCCTCTTTTTGATGCTTCTTGTTAGTCTTTTTGTCACAACAACTTGCCAACTGTTGCTTGTAGATGCTTGTACTTATTGGCCTTTTGGCTTGCATTCACTGTAGTCTAAGTGATCTTAATGAATATTTATTTTGGCTGAGCAAAAAAAAAAATTTAAGTGTTAACCTTTTAAGTCAAATCGATTTGGATTTAAATGAATTGTTTGAATTCGAATAATTTTGAGTTGGTTATTCGGGTTGTTTGGGTTCAAGTAGTTTTGAGTTCAGATCAATTTAAATTCAAATTATTTTGAATTCAAGTCCTTTTCAACTTTGCATCTTGCAAGTTCAGATTGTTGATTTTATTTTTGTCAAAATTAATTTTATCGGGTTTGAGTTTGAGGTCAAGATTAGCTATGCCAATTTTAGTTAAAATTGTTTGTAGTGCAAGGAAATATGTATTTTTTGGGAAAATTTAAGGAAAGAAATTTGAAATAAATACATTGTCTCCTCTAAAGTTTAATGCAAATAGTGCATTAAATGTAAAAACACATTCTAAAGTAATATTTTTAACTATCTTGTTTTTTTTAATGAAGATAGTTTTATTGGCCTCTCCAACCAGCATGCCATTGTAAGTCTCTAACCAAAGCGGAGAAGACTTGCTATGGCATAACTATTTCATGGTTAATTTGGGCAAAATATAGCCTGTGCAGTTACAAAATGATCCTACGACTCAAAAAACAACATGGGCATATACCCACAGATTTATAAAAACCGCTATCAATAATCAAAGCTCAACTAATCCAAGTACCTAACATTTGCCATCTATCTTTTCAACATAAATTTTAATCGATGCCTATTTAACAATTCCACTGGCCCTTGTAGCGAGGGCTTTTCACCTACCCCCTTTATATCTTTTAGTTTACAATTTTACAATTTACAAATTTAATTATTTAGAGATATTATTAATTTTTACAACGTAAAAGGGTTCTCATACCCCGAGGAATAGTTTAGTAAGAGCAATTTTGTTTTTCCTAAAAAAAATTGTAGGAGAAGAAGATGTTTGGTAACAACGACTTGCTGCCTCTTACCAACCTTGTTGCTGCCGTGATTAGGACCAAGAAGTCTTGTTGCTAGTTGTTGTATACATAGGAACAAGCCATTACCATTTCCTTCATATCCTTTCCACTCTAACTGCAATATATTGGTGATCAATTCCTGAATCTAACTAATTATTTCCATTCTCCACGATATGGATCCGAGGTTGAGGGAGGCTGCTCAAACAGGAGATTTTAACTACTTCTACTCACTAATCGAGGAAAACGCAAGCGTTTTGGAGGACATTGATACAGAGTCTTTTGCTGAGACTCCATTACATGTAGCGGCTTCTGCAGGGCAAATTGCTTTCGCCGTAGAGATGATGAATTTAAAGCCGTCGTTTGCGAGGACGCTGAACCAAGCTGGGCTTAGCCCCATGCACGTAGCTTTACAAAACGAAAAAACCCTTTTTGTACATCGACTCCTAGAGATGGATAAAGATCTCGTTCGCGTCAAAGGCAGGGAGGGTAAGACTCCTTTTCATTACGCTGCTGAACTAGGAGAGGAAAAACTTTTGAACGAGTTTCTTGAAGCTTGCCCTGAATGCATTCAAGATGTAACTGTTCATCGTGAAACTGCTCTGCACATCTCATTAAAACATAACAAGCTTAACGAGTTTAAATCCTTGGTGCGATGGATTCGAGAGAGCTGTCATAAGGATGCCAAAGTCTGGGAAGAACGAATCCTCAACTGGAAGGACGAACAAGGCAACACTGTTCTGCACATTGCAGCCATGGAATACCAACCAGAGGTTTGCTTTTACATTTATCAGACTCCCAATTGACTCGTAATCAAAAAAAAAAACTAACTAGTTATTAGTACATCTTCTATGATTTGCACAGGCCGTAGGACTGCTGGTAAAGTATCGTGACGTGGTTGATGTGAACGCCAAGAATTCGGAAGATTTGACAGCACTGGAATATATCTCAAAATGCGATGAAAACGATGAAAGCACTGAAAACCAAGAGCCAGTGCAAGATAGATCAGAGATTACTAAAATGTTGCAAGCTGCTACACGTCGAATGCATCCCTTCATGGCAATGCTCTATTTCGACGAGGAGTTAATGTTTTCTTATCTTAAAAGGATAATCACACATATTTCTCGGAGAAGGAAGAACATTTCAAATGACATGCGCAACGCATTGCTGGTAGTCATTACGCTGATTATAACAGCCACTTACCAATCCTCTTTAAGTCCACCTGGTGGTGTTTGGCAGGGAGATAACAGCAATAGTTCATCTAAATCAAACGATGCTAGCATAAATACCAGTAATAGTAGCACCCTTGGCGGAAAGCTGCACGATCCGGGGACAACCGTTATGCCAAAAAGTACTTTTTCTGTGTTCTGGACTTACAACACATTAACCCTATTGACAACCCTTGGGCTAACAGCATTTCTCCTCCCAGGTGGTTCTATTGCTATACTACTGCTCGTGCCACTTTCACTTTTGTGCTCGAGCTACATGCTCTCCATGAGCATCTTATCCCCGACTCCGTTTTGGTCAAAAGTGAATACAATTCTGTCAATAGTCTTTATTATGTTGCTGTTATTACCGTATCCTAGATTGTTCAACGAGAGACTGCGAGCCCAAATGAAGAGTGATATATCTACACGTGCGGTGCTAAAGTCGAAGAAATTTTATATCAAAATATTCTTTTGTTTGGTTGCTGCAATGTGCTTTACTGTAATCATGCTGCAAAATTGGTTACATTAGAAGTATTTAGGACCCCAACCCTTTCTGAAGTCTAATCTTAGCGTTGTGTTGTTTCTTATCTATTTAATAAAAGAAGTTGGTATTGTAATTCTTGACTCTTCTAAGTACTATAAATGCAAGTGTCTCTGCCTTTCTGATGTTTGTTGTTTTTTGATGCGTTTTCTCCTGCCGTCTTTTGGTTAGGGCAGGCTTGCTCTTCCGTTTTAAATGTTTGCTGCTGTGATAACTGCCACTTCTTTTTTGTGCAGTTAAACCTTTATGTATCATGATTTGTTATCTCGATTTTCATGTCAATGGGAATCTTAGGTAATTTCAACTTGAAATTAATATTGGCATATGGGATGTATGACTAATAAAATTCCCTTAAAAAGAAAAGTTGGTTTTGAGAATTAAAGTTTTCTTCTTGAGTGTAGCATTTTTTATTTGCCCAAAGTCTTTACTCGTAAAACCGTGGGGCAGGCTGAAACCCCAAAAGTCCACTGAAAACACTTTTGGGGTTGAAAACGGGACCCTTTTCTCCAGCAAACTTTACAATTATACCAACCCACCTAGCAAGGCTATTACTCTATTTAATTTAGTGTATTAATTGAGTACAAATTTGTACTCTATCATGTATTGACAAAACCTTAAGTAACGAAAATTAGAATATTATTTTACTGCTTATGGTATCATATTGCCAATCAATAAAGAAAATAGAGATAAATATTTCAAAACTTTCAGCATAGTTTACTGCAATGTTTAATGATAGCATTCTATTTTAATTAGGTGCAAGGTCAACATTTTCATCTAATTTTCGATGGGATATCACCAAACCATTACGCCCAACTTCAATGCCCCTAAACCATCCACTAGTGGTATCCTTGTTCATAAGAACACTTATGGCCTCCACAAGAATATTAAACTGCATCGCTGACAAAGAGCATCCTAGAAGCTGTGGGTTTGGCAACCACACAATCTCCTCAATGGCAATATTTACTTCAAATGCTTTAATCCAGGACAAGTATTGCATTTTAATCACAAGAAACTAGTTCCAATTTATCCCTGTTTTTCCATAAAATATATTGTAATTCCAAAAACTACTAACCGTCTCTTTTAGCAGCACCATTGATCATATTGTCTTGACTTGATAAAAGATTCAACGGAGTTTGGTATCTCGCATTGGAATCCCCACCACTCAAAAATACAGCTCCATATAATCCAAGAATAGTGGCACGAGATTGAAATATGAACACGGCCCTAATTCAAAGCCACATGAACATAAGTCATTATCATTTTCAAAGTAAATATCTGTAGCTCTCAAAAAGCTTGTGGCTGGAATGTAGTTTAGGAGAGCTAACCATAAATTTTGGAGAGGATAACGTTTTTCCAAACACATAAACCATACGTTTTTTTGTCTCCATAGTTGACTGGCTTCCCAAGACAGCTGTGGCTTTCTCTACAGAAAATGTTGTTATCGCATAAAGACATAAGCTTCAACTTCAGAGGTCGAAAAAACCTCTCATATTCAGATGGATACAGCAGAATTTAAGAGTGATATCATTTTCGTATAACATAATTAATATATTATAAGAGTAGAAAAACCCTATAATTTATGTATTAACTTATGTATTTATTGTTCTAGGTTGAAAAGTGAGTATGTTCATCTAATTATTCTCTATGGACGTTGTTATGATATTTAGTAGGATGCTGTTCAGGAATATCGTCAAATTTCTTTTTGAGCGATGACTAATTTTTTTTCTTTTTGTAAATGAGCAGGTTTTTTTTTTTTTTTTGCCCAGACTAGATATTATATACTCCAAACAATCTTTTGCAAATCAGCTAGAGACTTGCTGATGGAATATTGGCAACGGTAATAAAATTATTTTTACAATAATTGTCAACTCAACCAAACATAAATAGGAATACAGAAAAAGTAACTTGGTGGTGCATGTAGGGATTTAACAGTTATGACTTGCAAAAAAAAAAAAAGAATAACTTTGATTAACTTCGATCATAGTGGATTAGATCTGACAATTCGTGTTTTTGTATTTTAATTATGTTGTGTTAATATAGGGTATTAATGATTGTATCAGTAAATACAAACACGATATGAATAATTATTCATATCAGCATCTGAAACACATACATGATACGTTTAAAAACCAGGTAACGCAACACAACACGACTAACATATTTGTTAAATATGTTAAGATTTTTATACGACATAATATGATTAATAAACACGATTAAACGATTAACATATATAAAATTCATCATACTCAGGGGCAGACCTACCTTGTAACTAACAATGTCATCATTCCAAAAATTACTACTTAGTTATATTAGTTAAGCTAGAATTTTATATAATTAATGATACTAATGAACCTACTAATTTTTTTGCATTTTAATAAGAGAAGGTCAAAAACTCCAAGTCAAAGTAAATTTATCAAAAAGTAATTTATATACTAATATTTAAATACTAAAAGATAAAAAAAATTTCTTTCCATAATTTAAGATTTTATTAAAAAAGTTAAAACCTAAACTACTATCCCTCGTCCTCTCCCTCTCCAAAAATTCAAATCCTAGTTTTGAGACCTGTAGTGATGCTTCCTCTTCTCGATCCTTAACTGCGTTTTTCATTTTTTGAAAATAACTCATCTAGACTTCAATTGTAAGTAATTTTTAATTCAAATTAAGTTTTTAAATGCTTCATGTCTAAATATTTTTTGATTAATTTGATAATTTGGGACTCAAACAGAATTTAATTAATAGAAAATAGTATTGTATGTCAAATAATATCTTGAAATTATGATTCTTTGTTTTTTTATTTATTTTGTAGATATATTGTTTGATTATTTGATTTTTTGTATTTAATTTTATATGGTTTATTGATGCTTATACTTAGTTTTGATCAATGAATAAAAATTTGTCAAATTGTTAATTGTTGAACCTGATAATTTGCTATACAAGATCATATTTTATTTAATTCTAATGTTTTAGTTTATGTTAATGAGAAATGAGTAGTAACTTTTAACAGGTTTTTGGATAAATAAGTCATAAAAAGATAATTTAAAATACAAAAAATTATCTCACAAGACTAAGGTCATGGGCAACAATAATATAATTCTATTAATGATGATACTCAACAATCTTCTAAGCAAAATCGTGTTGAATTTAATCTAAGTATTGTCCTGGTAGATCTTGGAATGAGGAAACAAAATTTTAATTATTATTATTATTTTAGCTAAGACACTACTTAGCAAAATTTCTATGTCCACCCTTGATCATACTAATAACATCTAAAATCATTCATAATTTTCAACCATAATTAAATACATATCATTAACTACATCACAAATCATGAACAATTCCAAACACCCAAACCAAAATCGAAAACTCACTCGCCAATGTCGCATCATTCCGGTGTCAAAACCTTTTAAAATAATTGTTAAAAAATTATTTAAATAAGGCTAAAATAGTATTTGACTACTAATTTTAATGGGTTGACATACGTGTCACTTATACTCGTTTAAACATAATAACATGATTAACATAATTAATTAAACGTGTTAACCGTATCAACACAATTAAGACATAAAACATTATAAGGCTAAATCCAAACTTGTTTAACGCCATGTCTTCTAGTGTTGTGCCCAAAATTGCAAAATCTAGCATGGATCCAAGGTTGAGGGAGGTAGCTCAAACCGGAAATATATATGTTAATTTCTTAAGATTAAAAATTTTAATAATAACTATGTTATAAAGAAATAATAACAAAATATTAATAGTTTGGATATTGACCTCTTACAAAGAAATTAAAATCATAATTTTTTTTAAAAAATAACAGCATTTAAGTACCTAAATTTTAACTAACATTATATTATCAAATTTTTAATTGGAAAAATGAGAGATTTGAATTTAACTCTTTACATAAGGGATACATACACTTTCCATTAAATGTTCATATGTTATATCAATTTCTAATTATAAAAAAATTATGTTTTTTTAATTTTCTTGAAAATTAAATAAAAATAAAGAAAATAAGATGAAAAGAGTATTAGTTTAATTGGATTAAATCTATGCAATTAACAATAATCATGAAAATCATGTGTTATTATATTTCACAGTATATACTTTATTTGAAATCCAAATCCTCTCGTTTAAGTATTTAACTTTCCAAATATAACCTTAGAGAACATTGTTAGAAATTTGGCAAGCTAGCAAAATAAATATATTTGTAATTTATTAAATGAAAACATAATACTACTAAAATATAATCAAAATAACATAAGCTTAAAAACCTATCCATGATGTCATGTCTATCATCATCATCGGTGGTCATTCTATTGCTTCATTAACTCCATTGATTCTGCCAACGGTACGTAAGTTAGTCAATGTGGAATTTTCTTTTTTCAAATTTTCACTCACATCTTTTCTTCTATTCTTTTAACTTCTTTGTTAATGTTATTAATTTCATGATAATGATTGTCTCTTTTCCTAATGTTAAATGGAGCAAACTTATATAATTTAGTTATATAAGTGTAAGACAAAGTTAGATATTGACTTCATTATATCCATAATGTTATTGCCATTATTTCTCTTTACACACCAAGTGGTGGGAGCGAAATAAATCTAAAAAATAATGTTTATTAAAACGTTCATTTTTAAATCAATTTTATCGATTCTTTGAATTTCATCTAAATTCCATTTTCACACCAACAGTTTGGTATCTCCCATTAGAATCCCCACCACTCAAAAATGTGTTCCGTATAATCTAAGAATAGTGACATAAGATTAAAATAGGAACACAGTCCTCATTCAAATCACACCATGAACATAAGTCATTATCATTTTCAAAGTAAATATCTGTAGCTCTCAAGAAGCTTGTGGCTGCAATGCAATTTAGGAGAGCTAACCATTAAAGAAATTGAATTTTTGAGAGGATAACACATTTCCAAATAGATAAATCATACTTTTTTGTCTTCATAGTTGACTGACTTCCCAACCACTCATGAATTTAATGTTGATGTTGAAGAAAGTGCTAAGCAGATCTAGAAGCTCCATGAAGAAATTCGAGAGAAGATTATTCCTTAAACTGTTGGATACCAAAAGCAAGTCAACAAACACAAAAAGTTAGCTAATTTTAAAGAAGGAGATTTTGTGTGAATTCACTTAAGGAAAGAATGTTTTCCTAAGTGTCGTGCCAAATTATCTCCTCAAGTTGATGGACCATTTTAAGTCTTAGAACATATTAATAAGAATGCTTACAAGATTTGAGCTTCTTGGAGATTATAAAATTTCTTCTACCTTCGATATAGTTGATATCTCTCCTTACTATGAAAGACATGAAGAAGACATAGATTTTGAAAGCGATTCTTCTCCAATTTAGGGAGAATGATAAAAGAGTATGTTATTATTATATTATTATCCAGGTCCAACATAAGAATTATAGGATAAATTAAGAGTTTTAGTTTATTTAAGAATTATAGGATAAAATAATAATCCCACATAAGAAAATAAGAAAATTCTCTTTCTTAGGAATAGTTATATAAAGCCTTAATTGTTACGCATATTCAAGTTGAGATTAGATAAAAAAAATATTTTCTTGAATAAGTAGTGATTATTTTCTCTATATAGATTAAGAGGTTCTAATATCTTTAGTTTGGCTTAAGAGTTTAGCTATTTTTTACTTTAATGGGGTTTTTAAAAGTGAAAATTTGTCTATTTTTTTACCTTAATGGGGTTTTCAATGTTCATTGTTGTTCACTTAATGAATGACAACTAATTTGATGTCAACTGTTGCATTGCAGGGTCAGAGCTAGTCAATTTTTATTAAGGGGACCCAAAACGAAAAGAAATAAAAAGCTCAAAATTTTTAAAACTAATATGTTAAACTTTAGCAACAATCAAAATATTCATAATAGACAATAATTTTATATAACATGTAAATCTAAAGAATTAAAAAAAAGACTTATCATAGTCCTCTAGCTAAGTTTTGTTTGACGATGGCAATTTCTTTCTCAATATAAACAACTAAATTATCTACAAAAAACTCATCATCCATTTTATTCCGGAGTCTTGTCTTTCTCAATATAAATAATTAAAAAATTAATGCAGTGAACATCCAATATTCTTATTTTATTACTATTTAAACTTAAATTACTAAATATGAAACTATATTGTATTAAATATAAATAGTTAAATATGATATACAAGATTAATAATTTCCTCTTATATAATCAGGATTGTTTAAAAACTAAATACTTAAGATAATTTCCTTTCAACTAAAAATAAAATGTAAAGCACATTAAAAAGATATATTATCAAGATAATTTCTTCTTTTATAATTAAAATTAATAAAAAAATTACATATTAGTGAAATTTTAAGCAACAACCAATAATGCAATGCTAGAACTTATATATGAGAATCACATAATAATTTTTTAATTTTTAAAGACTAAAATCATTGAAAATAATATCTACATAACAGAAAAAAAGAATGTTGAGTTTTAGGTTGACTAGAATTCTAGATCTTATTTGATTAGGATTTTTTGTTTGTATACAATATTAAGTAGTTGTATGATTTTAAACTTTTTATTCCACATCGAATCCTAATCACATTCTACTTTGGACTTTTATACTATAAAAGTGAATTTCTAGGCTTTAGAATTAAAAGTAGTGCTTTGAGAGCTCTAGAGAGGGAACATTTTGTAACTCTATCTTTTACTCTAGGTAGAGCTAGAGTGGTTTGAGTGAATGTTCTTGGGAGGTTATTGAGGAAGAGTGTGCAAGGGATCTTGGGTTGTTTTGGAAAACCATAAAGGTCAATTTATTGTACTTTAAATTCTCAATAATAGAAGAACAGTTTCACTCCGTGGACGTAGACAAGAGGCCGAACCACGTAAATTCTTGTGTTTTTCTATTTGCTTATTTTCTCTGGATTTTATCTTTATTGATTCTTGGGCAATTTCCACAACAAACTGGTATCAAAGCTTCGGGTTCGGTAAATTCAAGATTCAACAAGGATGTCGAAAGTTACTAGTTCTACGAATTTTTCAATTGAGAAGTTTGATGGGAAGACTAGTTTCACGCAGTGGCAGAGAAGGATGAAAGATCTCCTTGTGCAGCAAGGTTTAATGCGCCCCTTATTAGGAAAGGAGGAAGGGCAACCAAATAACATGAAGGATGTTGAATGGGTAGAGTTAGAGCAAAGGTGTGTGAGCACTATTCGGCTTTGCATTGGAGATAATGTGTTTAATCATGTTATTGATGAGGATTATGCTCTAAGATTATGGGCAAAGTTAGAGAAAATTTACTTGGCGAAAAGTCTTTCTAACAAGTTGCAGCTTAGGCGAAAGTTGTATTACTTAAAGATGGAGGAGAATGGAGACCTCATGAAGCATATGAATGAATTCGATGGAATCATTGATCAGTTGAAGAAGGTTGATGTCAAGGTGGAGGAAGAGGAAAAGGCACTATTGTTCCTGGCTTCGCTTCCAGACTCCTATGAGGTATTTGTGGAATCTCTTATATGTGGAATGGATACAATAACGTTAGAACAAGCACAAGCAACGTTAATATCTCGTGAAGTCCGAAAGAAAAGTAAAGAAGGAGATAGAGATCCAAATGGCTTGGCATTAGTAATTGAGGCTAATAGGAGAAAGTCAACTAGTAAAGGATCTAAGGGTGGCAAGTCTAGATTCAACAATGTTCAATGCTTTAAATGCAAAGGGTATGGGCATATTAAAAGGGATTGTCCTACAAAAGGGGATGAAAGTAACGAGAACAAAAGTGAGTGTGCTTTCGTTGCTGAAGGTGATGATTGTGATGTCCTTACAATTTCAGAAAATATGGATGCAAATTATGATTGGTATTTAGATTCTGCTTCTACTACTCACATATATTATCAAAAGGATTGTTTTGATTTACTTCAAGAAGGGGTGGCTGGGAATTTGACTTTGGGTAATAAGTCAATAGTGAAGGTCATGGGTATTGGAGTGGTGAAAATCAAAATATTTGATGGGGTTATGCGCTCTTTGGGTGGTGTGGCCTATATCCCAAAGATGCATAAGAATCTAATATCATTGAGCCTGTTAGACTCCAAAGGGTATGGATATTTTGCTTGTGATGGAGTAGTAAAAGTCACACAAGGCGACATGATCCTGATGAGGGGAAATTTGCATAATGGCTTGTATCGTCTAGAATGTGAGGCCTCGAAAGGATGGGAACAGTGCACAGGGGATGGTAGCTACCAAAGTGAGATTTCATTTGCCGAGGAGGTGATGAAAGGTTCCCATGGTGTAGACGATGGTGAAAGGATGAAAACTCTTGCCAGTAGTGAATTGGAAGGGTCGTCGAGGTCCCTTTTCGAAGTCAATTAGTGCCATTGACTTGACAGCTACACAGGTGCATTGGCCGTTTTGTGGAATCAAGTGTTGGACCATGCTTGATTCGGTATGTGTAGTCGTGGTAATTATAAAGGCCAATGATTTAGAAAGTCTTGTGCTTGGAGAGTTGTTCAAGGTGTTGGAAAGTAGGTGGAGTTAGGAAGTTGCAATTAGGTGCGACTAGTGGAAGAGGTTTAAGGAGTTTGAATTCAAGTCAAAGGTGGACATTTGTTGAGTTTTAGGTTGACTAGAATTCTAGATCTTATTTGATTATGATTTTTTGTTTGTATACAATATTAAGTAGTTGTATGATTTTAAACTTTTTATTCCACATCGAATCCTAATCACATTCTACTTTGGACTTTTATACTATAAAAGTGAATTTCTAGGCTTTAGAATTAAAAGTAGTGCTTTGAGAGCTCTAGAGAGGGAACATCTTGTAACTCTATCTTTTGCTCTAGGTGGAGCTAGAGTGGTTTGAGTGAATGTTCTTGGGAGGTTATTGAGGAAGAGTGTGCAAGGGATCTTTGGTTGTTTTGGGGAACCATAAAGGTCAATTTATTGTACTTTAAATTCTCAATAATAGAAGAACAGTTTCACTCCGTGGACGTAGGCAAGAGGCCGAACCACGTAAATTCTTGTGTTTTTCTGTTTGCTTATTTTCTCTGGATTTTATCTTTGTTGATTCTTGGGCAATTTCCACAACAAAGAAGAACATAACAAGTAGTAACAAAAATGAAAAAAAGAAGAATATAATTTATGGTTCGTTGAAAATTGAAAAAGAAAATCAATAGAAACTTAGAATATATGAACAAATAGAATAGAATTGAAAAATATAAATTAAAAAATAAAAAAAAATTTACCTCATTGTAATTTTATAATGAAAGGACAAAAAAAGAGAGAGAGGGAAAAGGGCGTGGAGAAATTTAAAGAGTAAATTTGAATAAGGATGGTAGGATCATTTTATTGTCTTTTATTTTTCTTAATTATTTAATAAAAAATTATTTTAAAGAAGTCATTAAAAAAATATATAATATATAAAAATTTTTAAAATTTTTGGACCATAAGATAGGGACGCTGAACTTTATAACATGAACACAGTCCTCACTCAAAAGCTTGTGGCTGGAATGCAGTTTAGGAGAGGATAACATTTTCCAAATGGATAAACCTTACTTTTTTTTGTCTCCATAGTTGTTTTCGCATAAAGACATGAGCTTCAACTTCAAAGGTCGAAAAACCTCTCATATTCAGATGGAGAAAGCACAATTTAAGAGTCATTATTTTCATATAGCATATCTTGTATGTTATAATTGATGTAGTAATTGACAGCTCAACCAAACGTAAATAGGAACATGAAAAAAGTAGCTTGACGGTTGCATGCAGGGATTTAACAGGTATGACTTGCCCCAAAAAAGAATCACTTCGATCAGCGTGGACCCAAGGTTGAGGGAGGCAGCTCGAAACAGGAAATACATGTTAATTTCGAAAGATTAAACATTTTAATAATAACTTTGTTATAAATAAATATTAAAAGTTTGGATATTGACTTGATCTTACAAAGAAATTAAAATCATAATTTTTTTTAAAAAAAAGAATAAACAACATTTAATCACCAAAATTATATTAAAATATTAACTAACATTATATTATCATTTTTTCAATTGAGAAAATGAGGGATTTGAATTTCATTCTTTAAATAAGGGATATATACACCTTCCATTAAATGCTTGGATGTTACATCAATTTTTGAATATAATAATATTTTTTTTAATTTAAAATAAAATATGCTAAAATCAAAGATTTTTTAAAATTTTCTTGAAAACTAAATAAAAATAAAGAAAATAAGATGAAAAGAGTATTGGTTTAATTGGATTAAATCTATGCAATTAAAAATAACCATGAAAATCATGTGTTATCTATTACACAATGTATATATATATATACTTTGTTTGAAATCCAAATCCTCTCTTTCAAGTATTTAAATTTCCAAATGGAACTTAAAAGAACGTAGTTAGAAATTTGGCAAGCAAAATAAATATATGTTGTAATTTATTAAATAAATACATAATTATACTACTATATATAAGCAAAATAACATAAGCTCAAAAACTTATCCATGATGTCATGTCCTTCATCATCGTCAATGGTCATTCTCTTGCTTCATTAACTCCATTGAATCTGCCAACGGTACCTAAGTTAGTCAATGTGGCATTTTCTTTTTCCAAATTTTCACTTGCATCTTTTCTTCTATTCTATCAACGTCTTTGTTAATGTTATTAATTTCATGGTAATATTTGTCTCTTTTCCTTATGTTAAATGAAGCAGACTTATATATCAGTCATAATTTAGTTATATTTTCAAGTAAAATTAATCACAAATAATTTCAAATCACAAAAAAAATATGTGATTCAACTGCCATTTAATTAATTTTAATTTGGTGGATACCTACTTCTTTCTCAACCACAGAAAATATGTACTGCTACAAGTGGACTCAACCCTTCCAATTATTTTCCTGTAATTATTATTAAATCTTATCGATGGATGAAAGGTTGAGAAGTGCAACACAATCAGAAAATATAGATGTGATTATTAGATTATAAATTTTTTTTCTTATTCATAAAGTAATATGATAGAAAACACCTCTAATTCAAAAGATCCCTTGAAGATGGGAGACTCCGGGAGGGAAGAATCTTTCATCCTTATCAGTTTGAGTTTTGCCCAGGGCATTCAATGGAACTTTTGAATATTTTACAGCCACAAGTGCTATCCAGCCTCCAATATAAATTTTAAAACCAGAATAAAGTAAAGAGAGAGAGAGTTGTCATCTTAGAAGATTTTTTTATGTACGAGTACTTTTTTCCCACGAAAACTCCTTTATTCTGCCTTTTCTGTTTTTTAATCTTTCCTGATTCACTGAAATTGACTACACAGCACAAAGGTTTTTCCTTGTGAGTTCGTCAATTGCTGTGCACCATCTCTTTACTCTTTCAATTGCTGTTTTAGCTACATTCTAGTAAGACTAAGCCCTTACTACCTATCAATTTATCATTGTTCTAAGCCTTCTCATCGCACTTTGTTTACCGGAAGGATGGGAGGTGCTCAACTATTTATTTTTAAGTGAATTTCTTCCATGCTCTCTTAGTTACTCTTTTCTATTTTCCGCTTGTCATTGTCATTTCGCGCTCTTGACATGTATGAAAGTTTGAGTAGAGCTGCTCACGAAGGAAATATTGTTGAATTGTATGCATCAATCCGAAGAGATGGAGATGTTTTAAGGAAAATTGATGAGATGCAGTTCATTGACACTCCATTACACATAGCTGCAGCTGAAGGGTGCATTGATTTTGCAATGGAGATAATGATCTTAATGCCGTCATTCGCTAGGAAGCTAAACCAAGAAGGCTTTAGTCCCATTCACGTCGCAGTGGAAAAGGGGCATAAAGAGCTGGCGCTACATCTCATAGAAAATGATAAAAATCTTGTTCGTGTCAAAGGGAAGCAGGGTGAGACTCCTTTGCACTATGCAATACCTAGAGAACAAAATTTTGATCTCTTGGCCAGATTTCTTGAGGCTTGTCCTGAAAGCATCCGGGATATGACAACTACAAACCAAACTGCTTTGCATATTGCAACGAGACACGATAGATTGGAGGCTCTTGACCTCCTATGCCAGATGCTTAGGAGGAGTGACTATTGTGAGGATGTGGTGAACCAGAAAGACAGGAATGGTGACACTGTCTTGCACATAGCTGTGCGCAATAATCAACCCAAGGTCCGATCTCTTCTCCTCTAACTAATTTTACTTTTACGAAAAAAAAAGAATGCATTCTTTAATTTGGGATTGTATTTCTAGGTCAATTGATTTTGGCTTTTATTTATGTCTTAAACTCTCAATAAAACAGATGCTCAGAGTGTTATTAAAATGCAAGGCTGATACGCTTGCTACCAATCCTGCTGTTTTGACGGCACTGGACGTTGCGCACGAACTTAATAACAGAGAGAGCATTAATATTCTACGTGGTTGGTCAAATGCAGGAGGTTTAAACTTTCAATATAAAATGCGAAAGCAAATTTTCAAGCTTGTGACAAAGGCATCAGAAGTAATTTTTCAGGGTATGGACAATGTATCAAGCGAGGATCGGAATGCCTTACTAGTAGTTTTAGGATTGCTTCTAACAGCTACCTACCAAGCCAGTATTAGCCCGCCAGGTAGTGTTTGGCAGGGTGGTGTTTGCTCAAACTCCAATTCCACAGTACATGAAAAAATTCCGGGCACATGGATCCCATGGGATGTTAATTTCCTTCTTTTCTATATTCCAGCCTATACTGTCTTCATAGTAGCGTTCTTCCTAACATTGGGCCTCCTTAAACCTTTTCCCCATGGTTTCAGGACTGCCCTTCAAGTACTACTTGCATTTCTTGCTATATCTTTCGACGAAGCAGTATGTTTAATAGTACCAACGTCATTAGCATTTCGAGTTATGAGTATGTTTTCAGTGGTGCTTTTTATTTTAATGATGTTCATGTGTATTGCTTATCGGGTATCAAAACTTAGCGTTTTAATTTTAGGATGTTGGTTATCCCCTAGTGTGTTTAACATATTATACCAAGGAACCTTTAACTTTCATTACGTTTGGATTATAGTAGTTATAATGTCAGCATCCATGGTTTTACTTGTATTGTTTCTACTGTGGATGGATTAGGACGATGAGAACGTCGGTTGACATGGCAACCCCTCAGGATATATGGATGTTTTTGGTTGTAAAGTTTGCTCAAGTTGTTGTTTTGTGTGTTTTTTACGTGAGGAGAGCACTACGCGTACTGTTCTTGGTTGTATGTTGTTTCCAATTTTATATATCTATTTGTTGTACCATCAATAAATTCAATGCCTCTTATTTAAACCCTTCTCATCATTTCACTTTATCTTTTGTTCTATTTTCTTTTGCTTATAATTTGTGTTGATGTATTATTATTATTATGAAATTAATACTTTTATCTCAAATTTATTGACACGTACATAAATTAAAAAAAATTGACTTATTGTAAATTATTTTATATTTAGTATTGATAAACTATATAATTTTTAACATTAAGTATTTAGCTTATTGATTGATGTATAAATTATAGATACGCAAGATTCAATTTCTTTCACAAAAGCATATTATTGCTTAGTTACGTAAACAAATAAATAATCATTGTGTATGAGAATTTCTATGACAATGTTATTAATTTCATGTTATTAATCAAATATATGATTGATATATCATATTTTCACTCGCGTCTTTTCTTCTATTCTATCAACATCTTTGTTAATGTTATTAATTTCATGATAATGATTGTATTTTTTCCTAATGTTAAATGAAACAGACTGATATATCAGTCATAATTTAGTTATATTTTTAAGTAAATTAATCACAAATAATTTCAAATCATAAAAAAAATATGTGATTCAACTGCCATTTAATCAATTTTAATTTGGTGGACACCTACTTCTTTCTCAACCACAGAAAATATGTACTACTACAAGTAGACTAAACCCTTCCACTTATTTTCCTGTGATTATTATTAAATCTTGTCGATGGATGAAAGGTTGAGAAGTGCTGCACAATCAGAAAATATAAATGCTTTGTATGCATTAATCCAAGATGACGCAGATGTTTTACAACGCATCGATGAGATGGAGTTTGTTGATACTCCACTGCACATAGTTGCAACTGCAAGGGCACACTGATTTTGCAATGAAGATAACATAACTTTATAAACATTCATCGATAGTTTGACCAACATTACATATAAGCAACAACATAAAAAAAACTCGTATTATTGATGTATTTTCAAAATAAAAGATTGTCTCTTCATATGAAAAGTTATCTTAACTTAAAGATTATATCACATAGTGCGATTATTGGATTATAAGTGTATTTTTCATTCGAATAGTTTTGTCTTTTAGTGAAGAGTTTGAATACTCTCTTGAATGATTTCTTCAATTAATATTCATCTATTTATATCTTAGATTTGACTATTCGAAAAGAGACTGCTCTGCATATTGCAGCACAAAATGATAAGTTAGAAGCTTTCGAAATCATACTGCTCTGGATTCAGGGGAGTGGCCAATACGTCGACTTGGAGAAAAGAAGAATTCTAAACTTACAGGACAAGGGTGGAAACACTGTGTTGCACATAGCCGCATCAAAAAGGCAACACCAGGTACCATTTATCTCATTATCCTAAGAGAAAATAGAATTAAGTTTTCATTGTATTATATATTATTTGTCAATTAATTGTGGATTTTATGCAAGCAGATGATCAAACTGTTAATAGAAAGCAAGAAGGTTGATAGGAATACGGTTAATCAGACAGGTTTTACAGCTTTGCATGTCTTACAAGTACAAGCTCCAGTTGACAGCGAGAGTGTCAACACTCTGAATCGTGCTGAAGAGGAAGTACAAGCTCCCTCAAAGTTCCGTAGGGTGCGATACTTTGCCAAATTCGAACGTGAGATTGAGGAGATGAAACCTGATACGATCAATGCGTTGCTAGTCGTATTTGCACTGATTCTAGGGATGAGTTACCAAGCTGTTTTCAGCCCGCCAGGTGGTGTTTTGAAGGCCGATGCCGGTTCCAGTACTAAAGATGCGGGGAAAGCAGTCATCAGTCCTTCTGTGTTTGTTTTGTTCTATACTTAAAATAGTGCAGTTTTTATGATGGCGTGGGTCGTAACAGTTCTCCTCCTCAGGGTCGTTGGCAAGAGTATCGTGCCTATCGTGTACTTACTATACTTTTTGACGTGTGGTTGCTTCAGTGGTGCACTGGGTATCGTAGGGCGAGCGGCAAACCGTTGGATGATTTGGGTTGCTGCTAGCATCATTAGTGCGTTATTTGTTTTCTTTTTTGAAAGGCGAAGGAATTTTTACTAAGAAATGGTAAATAAATGAGAGGTTGTTTTGGCCAAAGCTAAGCTAAGAAGACACAGAGAAAGAAACAAGAAACAATAAGTCAGGAAGAAGGAAGAGAGATTGACCCATAAAAAGGTCATTGACTAAAATATCCCTAGTACGTAGAATCCTTGTTTTGGCTAATCCATTGACAATGGTGTTACTCTCAATATTTATGATTCAAGATATGTTTCAACAGGAAGAGTGGAAAGATAATTTGCAGTGGCTATCATAGAGGCCAAAGCGATTTACCGCTTAGGCTGCTGCTTCTCTATCATTGTTGTCTTATTTTATGGTGTATGTTTACTTCGTTCCAATACAATTGAGATGTGTAGATTTAATTTGTCTCTTAACTTTATAACAAGGCTTAGAGAGAGACAGATTGTAGCACATTGATTGAGAATATTACCTCTAGAACAAACAGTTGGTCAGCAAGGCATTTATCTGTCTTAAATAAGTTGGCATCGGAATGAAAATTTTAATATTAAACATATTGGAAAGGCAGTTGGGTTTTTTAATCGACCGAAATTTTATAATAATAGTCCTCCATAAATAGGAAATTCCTAAAAAGAAAATAAAAATTCTAGAAATTATTAAACAAGTATGTTGTAACATAGTGAATTCGAAAACTCAATCACTCAATGTAAGTAAGAGTCATCATCAATCTTCTTTTTTATTTAAATATGATTCGTTACTTAATTAAATCTATACTTTCTAATTAAAATTTAAATTCATTAAAAAGCATAATTTCTTATTCACAAATTCAAGAGTACGGTTCCCTACACCTCGTGACGCTTGTTCAAAGAACAATACCAATTAATCATGTATTATCTGATTTTTATCCTTGAAGAATAGTCCTTGAACTCAGATTTAATTTTATTTTCCTTAATTACCATGTATTCTCTTTTTTGTTTCTATTTTTTTTAGCTAAATAATCAAGTAAGCCCCCGAACTATACTAAGAAAGTCAATTTAGTCTTTATCTTTTTATTGCGTACAAATAAACCCCTAAACTTTTATTTTGAGTTAAATAAACCCCTCACACTAACTGTTAACTAACTTCCATTGATCAATGGTACAATTAGAAATTTTTTATACCACGTCATCTATCATGTGGCATGTTGACATGTCATCTTGATCACATCAATGCCACATGGCATCAAAAATTACTGACTAGGAATTGGGTTTTTTCCTTTTTACTCATCCAAATGTTTAAAAATTATGGATTAGGAATTTGAAAAAAAAAATTTAAAAAAACTAACTGCTTTAAACTGACTATTGTCATTTCTTAGTTGATTATTATCTTCTTGAAGCCATCCTTCCTTACAAAAAAAAAAAACTTTTACTTTTTTCAACATTCTCTAATTTCAACATACCTTATAATCATAATATCTTTTTCCTGTCTGCAATTCTTATTCCTCTTCTAAAAATCATTT